>NC_053491.1:336347908-336360408 GCF_905171775.1 Rana temporaria
GACTCTGTATCAACTACTACTGTTAATACTACTACTGCTGCTTCTGCTGCTGCTGCCGCCCAGTCAATACACCTATGTCAGCAGTTATTTCACACTCTAATATACTCTTATTAAGACTGCTGTACATCATGGCAACTCCTGCCCATGTGATATGACTCTGTATCAACTACTACTGTTAATACTACTACTGCTGCTTCTGCTGCTGCTGCCGCCCAGTCAATACACCTATGTCAGCAGTTATTTCACACTCTATATACTCTTATTAAGACTGCTGTACATCATGGCAACTCCTGCCCATGTGATATGACTCTGTATCAACTACTACTGTTAATACTACTACTGCTGCTTCTGCTGCTGCTGCCGCCCAGTCAATACACCTATGTCAGCAGTTATTTCACACTCTATATACTCTTATTAAGACTGCTGTACATCATGGCAACTCCTGCCCATGTGATATGACTCTGTATCAACTACTACTGTTAATACTACTACTGCTGCTTCTGCTGCTGCTGCTGCCGCCCAGTCAATACACCTATGTCAGCAGTTATTTCACACTCTATATACTCTTATTAAGACTGCTGTACATCATGGCAACTCCTGCCCATGTGATATGACTCTGTATCAACTACTACTGTTAATACTACTACTGCTGCTTCTGCTGCTGCTGCTGCCGCCCAGTCAATACACCTATGTCAGCAGTTATTTCACACTCTATATACTCTTATTAAGACTGCTGTACATCATGGCAACTCCTGCCCATGTGATATGACTCTGTATCAACTACTACTGTTAATACTACTACTGCTGCTTCTGCTGCTGCTGCCGCCCAGTCAATACACCTATGTCAGCAGTTATTTCACACTCTATATACTCTTATTAAGACTGCTGTACATCATGGCAACTCCTGCCCATGTGATATGACTCTGTATCAACTACTACTGTTAATACTACTACTGATGCTTCTGCTGCTGCTGCCGCCCAGTCAATACACCTATGTCAGCAGTTATTTCACACTCTATATACTCTTATTAAGACTGCTGTACATCATGGCAACTCCTGCCCATGTGATATGACTCTGTATCAACTACTACTGTTAATACTACTACTGCTGCTTCTGCTGCTGCTGCTGCCGCCCAGTCAATACACCTATGTCAGCAGTTATTTCACACTCTATATACTCTTATTAAGACTGCTGTACATCATGGCAACTCCTGCCCATGTGATATGACTCTGTATCAACTACTACTGTTAATACTACTACTGATGCTTCTGCTGCTGCTGCCGCCCAGTCAATACACCTATGTCAGCAGTTATTTCACACTCTATATACTCTTATTAAGACTGCTGTACATCATGGCAACTCCTGCCCATGTGATATGACTCTGTATCAACTACTACTGTTAATACTACTACTGCTGCTTCTGCTGCTGCTGCTGCCGCCCAGTCAATACACCTATGTCAGCAGTTATTTCACACTCTATATACTCTTATTAAGACTGCTGTACATCATGGCAACTCCTGCCCATGTGATATGACTCTGTATCAACTACTACTGTTAATACTACTACTGCTGCTTCTGCTGCTGCTGCCGCCCAGTCAATACACCTATGTCAGCAGTTATTTCACACTCTATATACTCTTATTAAGACTGCTGTACATCATGGCAACTCCTGCCCATGTGATATGACTCTGTATCAACTACTACTGTTAATACTACTACTGCTGCTTCTGCTGTTGCTGCTGCCGCCCAGTCAATACACCTATGTCAGCAGTTGTTTCACACTCTATATACTCTTATTCCTACTGCTGTTCATCATGGCAACTCCTGCCCAAGTGATATGACTCTGTATCAACTACTACTGCTAATACTACTACTGCTGCTGCTGCTGCTGCTGCTGCTCAGTCAAGACAACTATGTCAAAAGTAATTTCCCACTCTATATACTCCTATTACCACTGCTGTTCATCATGGCACCTCCTGCCCAAGTGATATGACTCTGTATCTACTACTACTACTACTACTGCTGCTGCTGCTGCTCTGTCAAGACACCTATGTAAAAAGTTAATTCCCACTCTATATATACTCCTATTACCACTGCTGTTCACTGATACCACTGATAGTTAATTTATCCCTTAACTACCCCCATTTGTGAGGGTCGGGGTTTTCCTTTAAAGTCCCATGCAAATCAATGGAAAATGTATGTTCCCACATAACTTCTGTACGCCTGGAGATATTTCAATAATACCCGCTATACATATTACTTATATGCCAAATAAAAATATATAACAGTTAAATTAACCCTTACCAACACCCTTATATAAAAGATGGGTATATTTATATTACTATGATTTTCCTCCCCAAAAGGTTAAGATAGGAAGACCGGGCAACGCCGGGTATTCAGCTAGTAATAGTATAAAATGTTTTCGGTTATTATTAAGCTAGATGTGTTGATGTTGATGTTGATGTGTTAGATGTGAAGTTAGATGTGAAGTTAGATGTGTTTAAAAAACTAACAATTTCAATAAGAAATGAAACCTTTGCAAAATATAACATTTTTTATTAAAAAAAAAAAAAAAAAAATTAGGACATTAACTTCTGAAGCTCTGTCACCTCATCCATGTTTTTCGCCAGTTGTTGCACCAGTTGTTGATTTTGGCGCATCAAAAACAGTATCTGCTGCTCATTTGCCATTACTCTCTTCGTGAGGTTTTTCATGGCAGCTTGCTTCACCTCTAGCTTTTTTAGAACTGTTAGGATATAAGAAAAAAACATTTGGATTTCAAAGACCGTTACGAAAGATTATTTTCAGCCATAAAAATAATAAAGTCTGACTTAAGAGACTCTATGAAAGAGGATCTGGCAGAGGCAATTCTCTTCCTTAGAACTCTACATTGCATTTATTTGCATTTGCTAAGCCTAGAACTACATTTCAAGATTAATATAAACCATTTCTAGGTTTTTCATATTTTTTTTTTTGGGTTCATTATAGATAAGCTTTGTTTTGGTTCTAAAACAGCCAAATAATGTGGTCTGTATTTTTGAACTGTTAAAGATCATGTTCCTGATGTTTAAGCCTGCTGCTACTATCCAGTCACTTGATTGTTTTCATTGTGTTTGTCTTTTGCTTAAACTGTGCAATACAGTAGACTGTTGGCTTCCCAGCCAGTAGTCCTGTGGTAGTTTGCGTTTCTTTCCCTCAAGGAATCTATAAAATACATTCGCATATTAATACAGAGGAGTCGGAGTCGGGGAGTCGGGGAGTCGGAGTCTGAAGTACATAAAACTGAGGAGTCGGAGTCGAAAAATTTATCTACCGACTCCACAGCCCTGCTTTAAATGCTGTCCATTTTTAGAGCTACATTTTATTGTTGAAATTTTATTAATATATGTGCACATATTTACCCTCCTGATTGACGGTATAATTAACCGTCTCATCCTGCTCCTCTTCCTCGTCACCCACTACTCCACCAGAAGTTTCGGGGGGGGGGTGCAGCTCCTCCTCTTGCTCCTCCACAGGAACTGGGGGTGGTGATGTGGATGGCCCTGGCTGCTCCTCCTCATCCCTCTCCTCCTCTTCCACATCCTCCTCCTGCTCCTCCTCTGCGGCCTGTCGCCTTGTGCGCTTGGGGCGCACAGTTGGTAGCGGAGCTCCTATAATAACACAATGTTCATATATTATAAAAATGTTTTCTAATGACGTATGCAAATTCTGTGTACTCTACTGTATTGTATATGAATACAAATTAATTTATATAGACAGTTAACCAATGGGACAATGTTATATTAAAGGGTCTTGTGGGCACTACAGGGGACTGAGCGTGAGCTGGGCTGCCACCATGGTAAAATGAGCTGTTTTTGTCTCCTTTGTTTTGTTCAGACGATCTCATGTTAAAAAAAAGTACTTGATGGAGTACACAGGATTACTATAACAACCCCACGCCTAACACAGGAATTTAGTGGGAATCTATATATATAAAACTCAACGTGTGTGTGCATGTATGTATGTATGTTCCACCATCACGTCCAAACGGCTAAAGATATTTACATGAAACTTGGCACACAGGTTACTTATATGTCAGCCACAAATATAGGATTGGTGGTTTAACCCATACCCACCCCCATTTGCCTTGGTCAGGGTTTTTCTTTAAAGTCCCATTCAACTCTATGGGAAATACATGTTATTTCATAACAGCTGTAGATATTTCGATAACACTTGGTCACATGTTATCTATACGTCCACTTAAAGTATAGGATCGTTAATTTATCCCTTAACTAACCCCATTGGTGAGGGTCGGGCTTTTTGTTTAAAGTCCCATGCAAAGCAATGGGAAAAGTATGTTCCCACATAACTTCTGTGTTCCTGTCTGCTGTCCCATGTTTTTTTCCAACAGTACTATGAATACCTTGGCTGGTGGTGATATATGTTACAACAACATGGCGTCTTGGTTAACAACATCTGACCTTACATTAATTACATATGACCTTCCATAACTGTCCCCAAGGGACCCGGGCTGGCTCAACGCGATTGCCACTGCGCTGACAAGCCATTCACCTCTGCAGCTAGGGGTTCGGATCCCGCTCTCGGCTACATGTGAATTGAGTTTGGTGGTCTCAGCTCGGCCCCCGGTGGGTGTGCTATGCGAGGTAAGCCTGCGCTTAGTATGCCCACCTCCCTCCCACAAAAACCACCACACTTACACACGCACTCGCAATTGGGTTAACATGCACGCACTCTGACCATGCGGTCTCTAAAAAGAGAGGCGAAGGACTAACGGGGCTGGTTGAGCGGGCAAATCCTCTCACTCCCTTATAGGGAGTCCCTCTGCCCCGTGGGGCTTCGAAGCGGAGCAGGTAGGACGGTCTGTGTGGGAGGACCCCCTCACACCCGCCATTGCCACCCGGGGCATGGAGAAAGGTGGCAGATTACCTCTGGGGGAGGCCTGCCTACTCCCAACTCCTGCAGTCCGGCTCCTCTCTCGAGTACACGCACAAAATACACTTTAGGGAAAAAAAAACATAACTGTGACCAATAACTTACCAGGATGATATTTATTCCGGATACGCCTGACCCGGTTCATCTGGCGCCTCTTCAGGTCGGACCACTTTTTGAGGATCGCCATGCGAGTGTGTTCTTCGCCTAGTTCCTCAATCAGGGAGCTTATAACTCCCTGTTTTTCTTGCTGCCTCCGCAGCTCATCGTATCCTGTTTCCAGGAACTTCTGCAAGATGAAGAACAAAGTATATTGTAATACTTTTGTTGACAGCCTTATGGATATATGACATAAATGTATGCTATTCAACAATTGGAAGCATTCTCGCCTTATTAATCAATGACAGGGGTAACATGACAGATTTTATATACTGCCATTTCCGTCGCCACCTTTTTTACATAAATATAGCAGCCATTATCATTTGCATAATTATGAATATATACTAACTTTTAAACTAGACTAAAATGCAGTTGAAGATAATGAAATAACAGTGGTCAAAATACTTACACAAATCAGCAACTTTTCCTCAGATACAGTGAAATTACTTCCAACCATCTTGCTCTGCGATTGCGTTGCGATCATAAAGTTGGAAACTGGCAAGGGTCCAGGAAATGGTCGCGTGTTGTTCGCGTGTTGATTGCGCTGCTTGGACCAAGATGGGTCCATATGGCTTCGGCTGTATGGACCACAGTAACTCTTTTCCCTGTCAGGAGCCTAACGCCCCGGGGGGTCAGAGACGGGACCTTTTCGGAGGACCACTGACGTATGCAACCGTCGCAGTTTTTTGTGATGTCACTCTTTAGGTGTGTGCAAATTTTTCCTTGCACCGGGTGGAGTTTTTGGGTTGTGTTTTGCACGCCACAGGCTTTTCAACAGAAAATAACCAGCTGGAGGCAGAATGGTTGCAAAACACTACGGGTTTGTTACCTAACTCTGGGTTTCAAGACCAGTCCACCTCCAGCTGTTGCAAAACTACTACTCCCATCAGCCACGGTCTGTCAGTGCATGCTAAGAATTTTACTTTTGCTGCATCTAGGGTGCCACAGTTTAGAGACCCGTGCATAAAGGCCTGAAAAATGTGGGCCTGCAGAACTTACAATACTAGAAGTGCCAGCATTCCCAGGCATGCTGGAAGTTGTAGTTCTGCAACATCTAAAGGGCAATATGTATTCGAACGTCCTTGGGCCTTGAGGACACTGAAGTCAGGACGTTCGCATACGTCCTATGTCCAAAAAAATTTTAAATTCATTATGCTAAATAACAAGGAAAAGTGCCTAAATACACATTTGCCAACCAGGGTGTCTGCAGCTGTCCAGGCATGCTGGGACTTGTAGTTTTGTAAAAGCAGGAGACACATTTTTGGTTAAATACTAATATCTGATCATATATACTAACTTTTAAACTAGACTTAAATGCAGTTGAAGATGATGAAATAACAGTGGTCAAAATACTTACACAAATCAGCAACTTTTCCTCAGACTTTGAGAAATTGCTTCCCACCATGTTGCTGTAATATTGGGAAACTGGCAAGGCTCCAGGAAATGGTCGCGTGTTGTTCGCGCAATTGCGCATGCGCGATCGAAAAATCGCAATCGCAATATGTATTTTGGTTAAAATATCATACATATTCGATTTCAGAGTGCTGCTACAGCAGTTTTCGAAATATCTGCAATAAATTTCGCATTCGCATGTTGCGATATTTCGATAAAATATCAGGAATATTCTGAGCCAATCAGAGCGCTCCTCCAGCATATCTCGAAATTGCGCAATAAATATCGCATTCGCATGTTGCGATATTTCGATAAAATATCAGGAATATTCTGAGCCAATCAGAGCGCTCCTCCAGCATATCTCGAAATTGCGCAATAAATATCGCAATCGCATGTTGCGATATTTCGATAAAATATCACGAATATTCTGAGCCAATCAGAGCGCTCCTCCAGCATATCTCGAAATTGCGCAATAAATATCGCATTCGCATGTTGCGATATTTCGATAAAATATCACGAATATTCTGAGCCAATCAGAGCGCTCCTCCAGCATATCTCGAAATTGCGCAATAAATATCGCATTCGCATGTTGCGATATTTCGATAAAATATCACGAATATTCTAAGCCAATCAGAGCGCTCCTACCGCAGTTATTAAAAAATCGCAATTATTTTCGCATTCGCAATAGCGAAAAATCGCATTCAATTAATTTCGATAAAATATCACGAATATTCGAATTTAGCGAATATATCTCGAATATTCGAATATATATTCGAGATATATCGCGAAATCGAATATGGCATATTCTGCTCAACACTAATGATCTCCCTCTGATCCTATCCCTGTCCTCTATCAGTGGACGATCTCCCTCTGATCCTATCCCTGTCCTCTATCAGTGTACGATCTCCCTCTGATCCTATCCCTGTCCTCTATCAGTGGATGATTTCCCTCTGATCCTATCCCTGTCCACTATCAGTGGATGATTTCCCTCTGATCCTATCCCTGTCCTCTATCAGTGGATGATCTCCCTCTGATCCTATCCCTGTTCTCTATCAGTGGATGATCTCCCTCTGATCCTATCCCTGTCCTCTATCAGTGGATGATCTCCCTCTGATCCTATCCCTGTCTTCTATCAGTGGACGATCTCCCTCTGATCCTATCCCTGTCCTCTATCAGTGGACGATCTCCCTCTGATCCTATCCCTATCCTCTATCAGTGTATGATATCCCTCTGATCCTATCCCTGTCCTCTATCAGTGGATGATTTCCCTCTGATCCTATCCCTGTCCTCTATCAGTGGACAATCTCCCTCTGATCCTATCCCTATCCTCTATCAGTGTATGATATCCCTCTGATCTTATCCCTGTCCTCTATCAGTGGATGATTTCCCTCTGATCCTATCCCTGTCCTCTATCAGTGGATGATCTCCCTCTGATCCTATCCCTCTCCTCTATCAGTGGATGATTTCCCTCTGATCCTATCCCTGTCCTCTATCAGTGGATGATTTCCCTCTGATCCTATCCCTGTCCTCTATCAGTGGATGATCTCCCTCTGATCCTATCCCTGTCTTCTATCAGTGGACGATCTCCCTCTGATCCTATCCCTGTCCTCTATCAGTGGACGATCTCCCTCTGATCCTATCCCTATCCTCTATCAGTGTATGATATCCCTCTGATCCTATCCCTGTCCTCTATCAGTGGATGATTTCCCTCTGATCCTATCCCTGTCCTCTATCAGTGGACAATCTCCCTCTGATCCTATCCCTATCCTCTATCAGTGTATGATATCCCTCTGATCTTATCCCTGTCCTCTATCAGTGGATGATTTCCCTCTGATCCTATCCCTGTCCTCTATCAGTGGATGATCTCCCTCTGATCCTATCCCTCTCCTCTATCAGTGGATGATTTCCCTCTGATCCTATCCCTGTCCTCTATCAGTGGATGATTTCCCTCTGATCCTATCCCTGTCCTCTATCAGTGGATGATCTCCCTCTGATCCTATCCCTGTCCTCTATCAGTGGATGATCTCCCTCTAATCCTATCCCTGTCCTCTATCAGTGGATGATCTCCCTCTGATCCTTTCCCTGTCCTCTATCAGTGGATGATCTCCCTCTGATCCTATCCCTGTCCTTTATCAGTGGATGATTTCCCTCTGATCCTATCCCTGTCCTCTATCAGTGGATGATCTCCCTCTGATCCTATCCCTGTCCTCTATCAGTGGATGGTCTCCCTCTAATCCTATTCCTGTCCTCTATCCGTGGATGATCTCCCTCTGATCCTATCCCTGTCCTCTATCAGTGGATGATCTCCCTCTGATCCTATCCCTGTCCTCTATCAGTGGATGATTTCCCTCTGATCCTATCCCTGTCCTCTATCAGTGGATGATCTCCCTCTGATCCTATCCCTGTCCTCTATCAGTGGATGATCTCCCTCTGATCCTATCCCTGTCCTCTATCAGTGGATGATCTCCCTCTGATCCTATCCCTGTCCTCTATCAGTGGATGATCTCCCTCTGATCCTATCCCTGTCCTCTATCAGTGGATGATCTCCCTCTGATCCTATCCCTGTCCTCTATCAGTGGATGATCTCCCTCTGATCCTATCCCTGTCCTCTATCAGTGGATGATCTCCCTCTGATCCTATCCCTGTCCCCTATGAGTGGATGATCTCCCTCTGATCCTATCCCTGTCCCTTGTCCTCTATCAGTGGATGATCTCCCTCTGATCCTATCCCTGTCCTCTATGAGTGGATGATCTCCCTCTAATCCTATCCCTGTCCTCTATCAGTGGATGATCCCCCTCTGATCCTATCCCTGTCCTCTACCAGTGGATGATCTCCCTCTGATCCTATCCCTGTCCTCTATCAGTGGATGATCTCCCTCTGATCCTATCCCTCTCCACTATTAGTGGATGATCTCCCTCTGATCCTATCCCTGTCCTCTATCAGTGGATGATCTCCCTCTAATCCTATCCCTGTCCTCTATCAGTGGATGATCTCCCTCTGATCCTATCCCTGTCCTCTATCAGTGGATGATCTCCCTCTGATCCTATCCCTGTCTTCTATCAGTGGATGATCTCCCTCTGATCCTATCCCTGTCCTCTATCAGTGGACGATCTCCCTCTGATCCTATCCCTGTCCTCTATCAGTGTACGATCTCCCTCTGATCCTATCCCTGTCCTCTATCAGTGGATGATTTCCCTCTGATCCTATCCCTGTCCTCTATCAGTGGATGATCTCCCTCTGATCCTATCCCTGTCCTCTATCAGTGGATGATTTCCCTCTGATCCTATCCCTGTCCTCTATCAGTGGATGATCTCCCTCTGATCCTATCCCTGTCCTCTATCAGTGGATGATCTCCCTCTGATCCTATCCCTGTCCTCTATCAGTGGATGATCTCCCTCTGATCCCATCCCTGTCCTCTATCAGTGGATGATCTCCCTCTGATCCTATCCCTGTCCTCTATCAGTGGATGATCTCCCTCTGATCCTATCCCTGTCCTCTATCAGTGGATGATCTCCCTCTAATCCTATCCCTGTCCTCTATCAGTGGATGATCTCCCTCTGATCCTATCCCTGTCCTCTATCAGTGGATGATCTCCCTCTGATCCTATCCCTGTCCTCTATCAGTGGATGATCTCCCTCTGATCCCATCCCTGTCCTCTATCAGTGGATGATCTCCCTCTGATCCTATCCCTGTCCTCTATCAGTGGATGATCTCCCTCTGATCCTATCCCTGTCCTCTATCAGTGGATGATCTCCCTCTAATCCTATCCCTGTCCTCTATCAGTGGATGATCTCCCTCTGATCCTATCCCTGTCCTCTATCAGTGGATAATCTCCCTCTGATCCTATCCCTGTCCCTTGTCCTCTATCAGTGGATGATCTCCCTCTGATCCTATCCCTGTCCTCTATGAGTGGATGATCTCCCTCTGATCCTATCCCTGTCCTCTATCAGTGGATGATCTCCCTCTGATCCTATCCCTGTCCTCTATCAGTGGATGATCTCCCTCTGATCCTATCCCTGTCCTCTATGAGTGGATGATCTCCCTCTGATCCTATCCCTGTCCCCTGTCAGTGGATGATCTCCCTCTGATCCTATCCCTGTCCTCTATCAGTGGATGATCTCCCTCTGATCCTATCCCTGTCTTCTATCAGTGGATGATCTCCCTCTGATCCTATCCCTGTCCTCTATCAGTGGACGATCTCCCTCTGATCCTATCCCTGTCCTCTATCAGTGTACGATCTCCCTCTGATCCTATCCCTGTCCTCTATCAGTGGATGATTTCCCTCTGATCCTATCCCTGTCCTCTATCAGTGGATGATCTCCCTCTGATCCTATCCCTGTCCTCTATCAGTGGATGATTTCCCTCTGATCCTATCCCTGTCCTCTATCAGTGGATGATCTCCCTCTGATCCTATCCCTGTCCTCTATCAGTGGATGATCTCCCTCTGATCCTATCCCTGTCCTCTATCAGTGGATGATCTCCCTCTGATCCCATCCCTGTCCTCTATCAGTGGATGATCTCCCTCTGATCCTATCCCTGTCCTCTATCAGTGGATGATCTCCCTCTGATCCTATCCCTGTCCTCTATCAGTGGATGATCTCCCTCTGATCCTATCCCTGTCCTCTATCAGTGGATGATCTCCCTCTGATCCTATCCCTGTCCTCTATCAGTGGATGATCTCCCTCTGATCCTATCCCTGTCCTCTATCAGTGGATGATCTCCCTCTGATCCCATCCCTGTCCTCTATCAGTGGATGATCTCCCTCTGATCCTATCCCTGTCCTCTATCAGTGGATGATCTCCCTCTGATCCTATCCCTGTCCTCTATCAGTGGATGATCTCCCTCTAATCCTATCCCTGTCCTCTATCAGTGGATGATCTCCCTCTGATCCTATCCCTGTCCTCTATCAGTGGATAATCTCCCTCTGATCCTATCCCTGTCCCTTGTCCTCTATCAGTGGATGATCTCCCTCTGATCCTATCCCTGTCCTCTATGAGTGGATGATCTCCCTCTGATCCTATCCCTGTCCTCTATCAGTGGATGATCTCCCTCTGATCCTATCCCTGTCCTCTATCAGTGGATGATCTCCCTCTGATCCTATCCCTGTCCTCTATGAGTGGATGATCTCCCTCTGATCCTATCCCTGTCCCCTGTCAGTGGATGATCTCCCTCTGATCCTATCCCTGTCCTCTATCAGTGGATAATCTCCCTCTGATCCTATCCCTGTCCCTTGTCCTCTATCAGTGGATGATCTCCCTCTGATCCTATCCCTGTCCCCTATCAGTGGATGATCTCCCTCTGATCCTATCCCTGTCCTCTATCAGTGGATGATCTCCCTCTGATCCTATCCCTGTCCCCTATCAGTGGATGATCTCCCTCTGATCCTATCCCTGTCCTCTATCAGTGGATAATCTCCCTCTGATCCTATCCCTGTCCCCTATCAGTGGATGATCTCCCTCTGATCCTATGCTTCCATCCTCCTTATAACAATAGGCACCGATCTTCTCCCAGCATCCAGATAGAGGCAACTTTCTCAGCCTCCCGCAGAAGAGGAAAAGGGAAAGTAGGCGTGCTGGCGAGGAGGGTTGGTGGCAGAAGGCGGCGCTCTATTGGCTGCCTAGGCGGAGGAATAATAGCGGTATGCAAATGACGGGGGCGTGGTTGCGAAGGCAATGCAACTCCCTATGGGGCTGGTGGGCGCGTGTGTAGCTTTGGGGGATAGTTAGTGTGGATTCCACAGGGAAGCGGAGACAGAGCCAGGGCAGGCAGGCAAGAAAGGGGACAGCTAGAGAGAGCACAGCATCCTCCTCCTCCTCCAGCACCGGGGTAAGAGGAGCACTTCTCCCCGCACTGTACAATCACTGCTCATCTTCTCGGAGCTCCGCACACTGTTGCTGCCTCCTAGTTGTTGGATACTGACACCGGATCATCACTTCTTGGCTCTAACTCACACCAGGATAATGACATTGGCTGGATCCAAGCTGGCATCTCCAATCCGATCCATTCTTCACCCAACCTG
>NC_053491.1:336365408-336367908 GCF_905171775.1 Rana temporaria
GATTCCCTCTTTTTAATAACCTTACCTACCCCTTATCAATAATAATCATGTGATAAAAAATATCGGTGACATATAGATGTTGTATTAGAAATGTGGGTTTAATAAACTTCAAGGTGCATACAAGGACGACAAACGAATAGAAAACTCATATGAATGTATTAATAGAAATAATAAAAGCACCTATCTACATATGAAGTCAATAATTAAGTCAATGCCTACCAAATTTCTCTTCTGACCAAAGTCAATGCCTACCAAATAAAAATGTGGTGCTGTGGTAATAATAGTCCGCCACACATATTTCCTATAAACTTACAGATGTTGTATTAATCTTTTATTATAAGGTCTATTCCTCTTTTGAGCGATTGTTATATCCTTTGCTCCATACAATGCAATCGCAAGGCTTACATGGATTGTGCTATTTTATTTCGAAATAAAAAAATAAAAAAATAAAAAAAATGGTCAAGGCTGTAAAATCAGAGTTATTTAATAGTGATAGCATAAGAACATACAGCTTAAAAATATAAAAAATAATACAATTAATAATAATGATAATAATAATAATAATAATAATAATAATAATAATAATAATAATAATATGTAGTGTCTTTTTTTAATTTTAATTTATTTTTTGTTAAAATCAGGAAACCAGCACTGAAAAGACCAATAATGGTATCCATTACCGACTCCAGCTTCTCTATAGTAACGGTAAGTATTGGAGGTTTAAAGTTCTCAATGAATTGTGACAACTAAGTTAAAAAATAAAAGTTTGCATAGATAGGGATTGGAAATATCTTTGTGTGGTTGGATGTTGTCAGCATTCAGACCCAGAATTATTCTAAATACTATGTTACACGTAGCACTATTTATTTGTTGCTATATCAAGTGTCGCACATGTTATCCCATGCCTTTCTATTTTGTTTATTTAATATTCAACCAGCATCCTTTAGCTGAGCACAGAGCTGCCCTTGCAATGATAATTGCAGATCGCATTTACGTTTGGAGTCAATAGCTTTATCATTATCAAATTAAATATCTTTACAACCCAGAATTAATTAATCACTATAATATTAATCATTAAAAAAAGTGGACAGCTTGACTTAATATTATGTATACAGGAAACAACAAATAAACAGAAAAAGCACACGGTTTACATAGAAGAGAGTAACGGTGCAAAGTCGCAAATCTTTAATTTGGAGGCTATTTTGTCGCGGGTTAAACGCCCAGACAAGGCTGTGATTGCTGTAACCAGATCCCTCTGCGACTTCTATACATCATTAACCCTTTGTCTGCCGCGGGCTGGAAGAGAAATTCATTGATTTGCAGGACTGTAGTAAGGCTTTTCACATACAACGGCTGTCATCTACTTTCATGGCAGGCTGGGACACTGCTGATCACATTATCCGGCGACTTGTAACATATACTGGGGGGATATTAACTCTTCTACTGCCAGATTAAAAAAAAAAAATCCTATCGGGCTGTGTGTGGATTCAAATGATTCTTAGGAATGCGACAGTTTAGTGATAAAGGAGAGACAAATTTCAAGTGCTAGGATTAAAGTTTGTAATACAGAATGTACATCAGTCCTCTGCCTACAGGGGTCTAAAACATAATAATAATACCTCTATTGCTGGTCTATTTTACAGTATTCCTGAGGGTACTTCAAAGTGTTGATTATAATGTGTATGTTGTGTTATTATAATACTAAAGCATTTGTTTATTGTGTTATTTATTGTATTAGAGCAAGGCATTTAGCATGTGATATCTATCTATCTATTTTTCTATCTATTGCAACCTATATCTATATATCTATATTTTTGCTTAGCTCTAACTCTTTTGATTTATGCATATTCTTTAAATTATATAGATTTCCATATCTGACTTAGGCAACATATATATCTTTAGTTGTATCTCTTTTTGTTTATGTATATACATTAAAATATATTGATTTATCAAACAGACTTCCTTCTGTTTGTCTATCCATCAATATATTAGTACATATACATTACATATATATATATATATATATATATATATATATATATATATATATATATATATATATATATATATATATATATATATATATATATATATATATAGATATCTATCTATCTATCTTTATCTCTCTCTCTCTCTCTCTCTCTCTCTCTCTCTCTCTCTCTCTCTCTCTCTCTCTCTCTCTCTCTCTATATATATATATATATATATATAGCTAGATCTATATATATATAGCTCTCTCTCTCTCTCTCTCTCTCTCTCTCTCTCTCTCTCTATATATATATATATATATATATATATAGATATAGATATAGATATATACATATCTTTAGTTGTATCTCTTTTTGTTTATGTACATACATTTAAATATATAGATTTATCAAACAGACTTCCTTCTGTTAGTCTATCCATCATTATATTAGTACATATATATATATATATATATATATATATATATATATATATATATATATATATATATATAGAGAGAGAGAGAGAGAGA
>NC_053491.1:336372908-336411140 GCF_905171775.1 Rana temporaria
TAGTTTCATCGGACCAAACCGACCGTGTGTATAGGCCATCGGTCTGTTTTCCTTCGGTCCAAAATGTTAAAACATGCTTCAAAACCGAACCGATGGACCGCTGCCCCATCGGACCAAACCGATGGTTAGTACAGAAAAGCATCGGTTCAAAACCCGCGCATGCTCAGAATCAAGTCGACGCATGCTTGGAAGCATTGAACTTCGTTTTATTCAGCACGTTGTGTGTTTGACGTCACCGCGTTCTGACCCGATCGGATTTTGGACTGACGATGTGTACACATATCAGGCCGTATGGCCACTTCAGAGGTGAACCGATGAAAACGGTCCGACGGACCAGTCACATCGGTTTGGTCCGACCGTGTGTACAAGGCCTGACAGAACACCTCTGAGCTTCAGAGCATCAACTGGTTGGCCTAGGAGATTTCAGACAGTTTTATAAGGTTCTCTTTTGGTGGTGTAACAATAAGTCAGAGCCGTGTGGTACTATGTAAGCCAACTAAATGCAACTCAATAAAGGCCAATTTGTGTTTCCAGTTTTGGGCATTGCTTGTGATTATTTGTTGGTGTGTGCACTGCTGGGAGGCAGTGATAGGCAATGTTGGTGGGCACCAATATTTGGTATTCTACAAGGAGATTTACCTTGCTGTGATTTTTTTCTGAAAGTGGGTTTTTATTAAAGATTAAAGGATTGTCATTGTCAGTGTCAAGCAAGGATCACAGTGGGTCCTAACGTTATAGTGACTTGTATAAGGATGGGTAGATCTTTGTCTGATATCTGTTCCTCCATAGCCAGAACTGGAAAAGTTCTACTTGTTCTAAATAAGACTAACATGCTACATAATAAGAAACTTGATGGTCTGATTATCTTTCACCATTCTGTTTTTACATTCCACATCTTTCCTCCTCTCCTACCCTTTCTTGCTCGGCACCCATGTTTATTTCTATTCCCTATTTTGGGCTTTCCTCCTTCACTCGAAATTAGTTTGCTCCTCAGAGTTTTACACCACTAGCAATGGCTTATCTCAGCAATAGCGAAACCACCAGCAAGTCCTTATAATGTGACATTTATTTTTGGCTTGAAGAAGATCTACCCTTTACATGTCACCTTTACCTGGTGGGATAAAAGTTACTTGGATAGTACACATTGTTGGTCCCACCTATTCCTCTGTGCTCATACTTCTTATTTTACTCAAACTCTATTGCATCACCCTCTGTTGTTTTTGTTTTGCCCTAACTTTTTGCCTTCTACCTTTCGCTCTCTCTTTTTAATTCAAATAATCTTAATTTAGAATATATTTTAGGCTTACTAAAGCAAGTATGGTTTCTACAGCGATTGGAATGTGCTTCATATATAGGTACAAGAATTATGGGGCTGTGGATAGGATCCGTGTTTGAAGTATACGAAAAATGTGTCTATGTGGAGTATTATGTTCTTCTAATGCTGCGTACACACGATAGGTTAGTCTGATGAAAACGGTCCGATGGACCGTTTTCATCAGACCAAACCGATCGTGTGGGGGCCCCATCGGTTATTTATCCATAGGTTAAAAAAATAGGAACTTGTTTTAAAATTATCCGATGGATAAAAAACCTATAGAAAAAAATGATCGTCTGTAGGTACGTCCATCGGTTAAAAATCCATGCATGCTCAGAATCAAGTCGACGCATGCTCGGAAGCATTGAACTTCATTTTTTTCAGTTTGTCGTTGTGTTTTACATCACCGCGTTCTGACACGATCATTTTTTTAACTGATGGTGTGTAGGCACGACTGATCATCAGTCAGCTTCATCGGATAACTGATGGAAAAATCCATTAGACCGTTTTATCAGACTAACCTATCGTGTGTACAGGGCATTAGTTTATGATATTTTGTGACCTACTGTGCAGCTATTTCCGCTGTCAGTTCCCTTTTCTTTCGGTAGAACATCTACATTCCTGTCTTTCCTTGGCAATCACCTTCTGTCTCTCTCCTTCCATTCTTCTTCGTTCTTTTTCTCTTACTATATTCTCTTATCTCTCCTCATCTTTTCCCCAGTTGCCTTAATCCCTGTCGTTATCTTTCCTTTCTTTCTCTGTGTCCTTCTTTCTCTCATCCTTTGTCGCTCTCTTGTATTTTATCTGTTTCCCTTAATCTCTGTCATTCTTCATAATATTTCTCTCTCTCTTTAATTCCTTCCCTTTTCCATTCTCTTTTTCCCTGTTTCCCTCAATCTCTGCCACTCTCTTGATCCTCCCTCTCTCACGCTTTCTCTCTCTAAATCCTCCTATTTCTCTCATTTTCAAACACTCTCCTTCATTCCCTTTCTATCTCTCTTATTCCTGACACTTTCCACCATTTTTCTGTCCCTCTCTCTGAGGCCCCGTACACACGACCAGTTTCCTCGGCAGAATTCAGCTTCCGACCGAGTTTCTGGCTGAATTCTGCCGAGGAAACTGGTCGTGTGTACACTTTCGGCCGAGGAAGCCGACGAGGAGCTCGACGAGGAAATAGAGAACATGTTCTCTATTTCCTCGTTGTTCTATGGGAGCTCTCGCCCCGCCGAGCTCCTCGGCGGCTTCAGGGCTGAACTGGCCGAGGAACTCGATGTGTTTGGCACGTCGAGTTCCTCGGCCGTGTGTACGAGGCCTCAGTCTCCTTCATTCTCTTTCTCTCTCTTCCTCACTCCCCCCATTTCCCCATCACTACAGTCACTATATTCTCTTTGCACTAATAGGGTACTTGTTAGGAAGAGTGTAGGTTACTTGATACATAAACCTAGTCAAACGAGACTTTGTAATTTATGACCCGTGGAGAATATATGGATTTTTTTTACAAGCACCACTCTCATTTGAAAGTGATTAAAAGGCGTAGAACCTTTTTTTTTTAAATTCTATTAGAATTAGGTTAAACATTGGAATATTCCCATCTATGTTGTTTGGTAGAAAACATATTTTCGTGTAACAGCAGCAGGTGAATCACCTAAAGGTGCTTCTTCCCGATGTCTTCTTTAATTAACAGAGATGAAATCAATGATTGAGAAACAGAACAGACTTTCAAACGATCCTTAAACAAATTCATCATCTTTTATAATTATTATCATACAGGATTTATATAGCGCCGACAGTTTGCGCCGCACTTTTATAGAATTGAGCTGTTTGTGCGTAAGGTGCACTTTTGGTTTAAAATGAATGATGACAATTACTAGTGTTTTATATAATCACCATGTCACCAGGGCGGGTTATTTTAATTGTGTTTATTTTATCTCACAATAATGATCACAACTACGTTTCCGGTACCCACACATGAATGTGTGAAATGTGAAATAGTTATTTATGAATTGCAAGCCCTTGTTATTCACAGATCGATACTGACAGACCTATGTGATAGAGATTTTTTAATCTTACACAGAAAGAGGAGCAAATACCTTTTTCTAAAAATACTTTATATATGAAAATTTAGTGGGTCTGTTTGTTAAGGATTGCTGTTTGAATTCCTCAGCATTAGCACAGCCATCATAAATAATCCCTGTAATGTGCCTAATACGTGTATTTTCTATGATCATCAGCTCCATCTACTGTACAGGTCATAATTTTTTTTACCTGAAATAACAGCAAAAGATTGCATTATGACCACTAGATGGCACTGGTAATCATGGGAAATATATTTATTAGACATATTACGGGATTACTCTAGTTGGCTGTGTAAATGCCTTAGCAATTTATTTTGTAAATACTGTAGATTCCAAAGTCTGTAAACTCTAACAATGTACTTATCTGATTTACTCCCTTTTGGTTTGTTAAAGGGAAAATCATTAAAAATGTAACGTTCTGTTATATCTGTCCAATAAGTGAAGTAAAAAACTTGTAGCTTCCTGTTCTCTCAGGATGTGCTGCACTGTTTTCAATGTTATTCTCAGCTACCTCTTTAGACTAGAGAACACCTGCCTACCATGTAAAAGAGAAGAGGGGAGGAGATGGTGTACTTAGTCTTATCCTAGTGTAACAAGCCGCTTCTTCATAGATGCAATGTTCAGAGCGAGCCTTGCAAATTTTTCCGTGAATGCAAATCATCCTCTGATTGGATGAGGTAGAGAAGCAGGGCAATCAAGTCATGGTTTCCAGCTTGTCCAATCAGAGAAGGATTTGCATTCATTGGGAAAAATGAAAGGTGTATTCTGAATGTTGGCCATGCCAAACGGGTGACCCCTTTGGTTAATATACAGCGCTGCTTGGCACAGGATGCAGAAGACTGTTGCAATCACTGTAGTAGCGGTGACAACTACAATGATTTCCAGCTTCCACAGCAGTCTCACAGGTGTGGAACATACATACTTACATTGGTCCAAGCTGGTTCAATGTGACAATGCAATACAAATTGTATCCGGAGTTCAGCATTAATAGCAATGTGCAGAACTGAGTACTTTAGGTTGATTGCTATGTATTTAGGAGTTTTCTCTATGGTTGACCTGTGTGCATTGGTAATGGTTCTTCTATCTGTATTATTACAGAGAATACTTAAGCAGCCTGTTCTTTTTTTTTCAACTAGCGGGTTCAATGAAAAAAAGGACTTTAAATCCCCTATCCACATATTTAAGATGGGCCTTTGTGCTCTACAGAGCAGGGAGACTTCCCCAGTGTCAGAATACACTGATCAACACTGCTGGCTATAGCCAGTGTCGCTGATGCAATGGGGAAAAACCAAAAGGCTGGTTGTACAGAAGTCGAAAAGTAGATAAAATGCAAAATTCCAGCCTGCCCATACATGAATCGAAATTTTGCTTGTCCCTGATGATCCAGATGAATTTCGGTCCAATTTCGGACATTTTTAGCTTTATGTGTGATTGTGACCAGCATACTGTTCATCATTTTAGCAGTTATCTAAATTCAAAACGTTTTAATAAGATAGTATAGAGTACTTAAACCAAACCCCTTCAAAACATTATTTTCCCTTTGTGTCACATTCAAGAGGTTTCCTTCACTTCCTGTTCTGTACAGACAACATATAGTGGAAGGAAATCTCTTCACAGTGAGGTAAATCCCATCTTAGACAGTTGTAATTAACAGCATAACAAATTTACTCAGTGGAAGACTTGAGTTTGTAAGTATCAGAATTTTCCAAAGAGCTAAGTAAAATTGTAAAGCTGACCTGTCATTATCTTAAGCTACATACACTGGAGGTACCTGAAGAAGTCTGAACATACCTAGAGCTTTTTACACAAGTGTCCCAAAATGGGTGGAGTATATTTGTCCAAATATTCTCAGTTCTTCTGGTAAAAACTGAGGCTAGCTATGTCTTCCCCCTATCCCCATATCTCTGCATTGGTCCTTCAATTTGATGAACATACTCCCAAGACTAAAGCCTCATACACACGCTCGGTTTTCACAGCAAGAACCAGCAAGAAAACTGTTGGCAGAGATTTCTTGCCGAGTAAATCGAGAGTGTGTACGAGGCTTTCAGGTTTCTCGTCTGGAAATCTGGGCAGAATCTCGACGAGAAAAAAAAAATTATCCTGCTCTCTATTTTCTAGTCAAGATTCTTGTCAGCCTGTTTCCCGACGAGAAACCCAAAGTGTGTATACTTACCTGTCGCAGTGGAAACCAGCGCATGCTTGAAATGACTTTGACGCATGCGTGGTAGCTTTCACGGCATAGGTAGGGTGAAGCAAGATGGTGGCGACGGCATCACATGCTCGTTGTACGCGATGACGTCACCGTGTTCTTGCCTTTCAAGAGAACCGCGGTTCTTTTGAAATGAGTGTGTGTACACTCGGGCGGCAAGAGATTCTTGCTAAGAATCTCGTCAGGAAAAACAACGTTTTTTTTCCTGACGAGATTCTTGCCCGTGTGTACGAGTCATTTGTAGAAGGAGAGAAAGGGGTAGGTCGGACCTAATCTTTTCCAGCTCAGATCGGTAATTGCAGAGCTCTGGACCCCAGGTTTTGAGACATGCTAATTGTGTCATCTGACATACATGAAAATGCAAACGTTATAGCAAAAATGACTTGCAGGTAAAATGTACATTCCTAATTAAAAAATGTGTGTGCTAAAACGTCCCTTTACAGGGGACAGAATTGTGTATTTTCATTGAGAGCATATTTCTACGTATTATGCAAGTGTTGACTTTTAAGTCATTTTTGACTTTTACATTTTACATGATCGCTTGTCCTTTTTATGTTCTATTAAATATAGAGAGACTTATATTAGCCACTAGAAGGCGCTCTTAATTGCACTCCAATCACTCAGGCTGGGACTGCAGCCACTGAGGAAGTGCATTGTTTTCAATGGGCCAAGCTACTCATAGGGACATGATTTACTAATGTAAGGGAACTGGGATAGATTTCCTAATGTGTGAAGTGATTTGACTTGAACCTGTTTTTGTGTCAAACATCCAATCATAAGAAAGGCAAAACACTTTTTTTAATTTCCCTCAGAGAACAGACTGCTTGGAGTGACCACAGACCACTTCAGCTTACTTTGGTAAATCTGGTCACATCACTTCATAAAACTTCACACTATAGTAAATCCAGGCCTAGACTTTCATTGTGAGAAGGAGCAATACAGCATAACTGTTGTGTAGCCCTACACAGCAAGAAAGCAAAACCTGCATAAGTAAATATGGCCGGTCCCATGTACAGCATGTATAACAGTTACAAATTATAGACATATATATTATATAATTATTGTAGACATATAGATAAAAAAGATTTTTTATCAATAATTAACATTCATTGCTAGGCTTGGTTACATTGAAATAAACCCTTTCTAAGAGAAAAATTGGGACTGTTGCTACTAGGGTTGCCACCTCATCCCTTTAAAACTGAACACATATTAATTACACAGGTTCTGTGGCTGATTACGTTGTATATGCCTTATCTACATTAAATTAGCCTCAGAACCTTTGTAATTCCTGTGTTCTGGTTTAAAGGGATGAGGTGACAACCCTAGTTGCTACCTGACCCTGACCCTTAATGCAGTTATGCATGAATAAAAGGAACATGCGCTCTAAAGGAATGGCCGAGCCATGTGCCATGACCGGCGGCTCCCGTGTGCATGCACGGGAATTATGTCACGTGGCCAATCACACAGCCGGAGTCAGTGACCCCAGAATGAAGATGGATGTGGCCTCCAGCGGGGATGATGAAAGCTTAGTTTGCAGGTGAGTTTCACATAATGTGCTAGTATGCGATTCATACTAGCACATTATGCCTTTACTTGGCAGGTCACAAAAAAATTTTCGTCTTTAAAGGGTCACTAAAGGAAAACATTTTTTTAGCTGAAATGACTGTTTACAGGGCATAGAGACATAATAGTTAACTGATTCCTTTTAAAAATGATTAAAAATAGATAAAAAAACAATCATATAATGTGCCTGCAGTGTAGTTTCGTTTTTGCTGTTGTTTGCTGGTTCTCTGATGTACAGAGAGCCACTAGAGGGCAGTCAGCCAATAGAGAGCAGTGATACTTTGTCTAAAACTCCTCAGCACCAATCCAGTTTCGTTTTACACACACCTCCTTGATTAGTGACCACCGTGAGAAATCTCCCAGTACTGTGGTTATCAGGAAACAGGCAACCAGGAAGTGTCCAAAACAGAGAGGATTTACAGCAACATCAAAGCAAAAACGAACAATGAGGACATGAAACCAGGACTGCAGCAAGGTAAAGGAAGCTATTTAGCTGAAAAAAATAATTCCTTTAGTGACCCTTTAAGCAGCCATGGTCCACTGTTGTCACCATCAGGAAACCGTCTCTAAGTAATGCCACGTAGCCATGTCTGGAGTGCATGTAGACATAAGGTGAATGCAAGGAGGCTGGAGCAGATCTGCAGCACTGAAATGCAACAAAGGGAAACAATAAATAAAACCAAGTATTCTATTCAAAAAATAATAGAAATTGTTCACAATATTCCATGCCCAAAGCACACTAAATGTAATTCGGTCAGAGTTTATATCTACTGTAGAAAAAAAGTGAAAATGCTGTTATAGTTTTCCTTTAGGGGAAATTTGAAAGGAAGATCATAATTCCCCTTAATCAAAAGATTATTTTAAACTAACTAGGGTTACCAAATCTAACACCTTTCTCTTAATAAAAACAAGCACAAAAATAATTACTAGTTTATTGCAAAGCTAGCCAATTTTATTTATTTATATATTTTGCAGCTTTAGATCTTGACTTGCATTTTTTATTTTATTTTCTTCCCTAGCAAATTAATAAATCTAATCATGTAAACAAAGTGGGAAATTTGCATGCATGATCAGGAAGCGTGTTTAGGAAAGTGTACACTCATCATAGTGGAAAATGTGTTGTTTGGAGTCGGGGGGTGAAAACAAAGCTGAGGATTTTGGAGAGGCTGCCTGAGCCAGATGGCCTAATGTATTTTCCAGTCTGGCATCCCAACTGCTTCCTCCTGTATTACATATCACCATTTGTTCCGGGATATTTACGCTAGAGCTGCTACCAAAGTGAATGTTTGAACTACCTTAAAAATGAACATATTAGCAAAGATGTATTTTATTAATCCCATGTTGATATTTTGATTTTACGCAGCCAGAGATTTCCTGACTGCGACGGCATGACGCCAGCGCCAAATTGCATGTGAACTCTGAATATAGATTAGCGGATTTGTAGTCATTTGGTGCGGGGTGATGGCAGATTGCAACACTGTAACAGAGACCTGGATATAAACACTGAATAATGAACATCTTAAGGTGGAATATTGCTTCTTTCTTTTTTTGTTTTGTTTTTAGAAAGTCATTATTTTTACATGATTTTTTTTTTGTTACACGGTATATAGAAAATATGGTTCACAGCTTGATATTTTCACTGTAATTATAAAAAAATATACAATAATGTTACTACACATAGAAAAATTAAGTCATTATAAAATTGGCCTGGTAACGCAGATCTTTCAATGAGACTAGGGGTCATTCGCACCATAAGGCATGAGCTAATGTGTTTAGCCCTTTGGATGTGTTATGCCATGTGGCGTTTTTAAAAGAGTTGACTGGAAGGGGAAAAAATATATTGCATTATTTTTTTTCAAAAATGCACTAGTGTAAACAGATACTATTGAAAACAATGAGGCTGATTTACCAAAGAAAATGTTCACTTAGCAAAAATTTTGGTCACTGAGCTACGTAAATAAAGTGAAGCTGTGCTTGCATCGTTAAACCAGTAATGTCCTAGCAAGCATCCTTTTTTTATTGATTTTATTCCCCTTGCATGTGATTGGTTCTTCAAAGTGCACACAAGTAAACCTTATTTACTACCATTCCCTTGGCAACATCAACATACATTTTAAAAAGGAAGTTTCTCACTCAAAAACATTTCTGTTCAGGTATTTTTCTTTTGGAGATTTGTTTGAGGGTTTGCGTTAGCAGGTACACGTCTCTAAAACAGCAGTTCCCACAATCCCCTAACCATCCAAATAAACTGGGGGTCTTTCTACACAAAGGGCCAGTTTGCTGTCCTTCAGACTTTAGAGGGGTCAGACTGTG
Source organism: Rana temporaria (assembly GCF_905171775.1). Classification (NCBI taxonomy): domain Eukaryota; kingdom Metazoa; phylum Chordata; class Amphibia; order Anura; family Ranidae; genus Rana; species Rana temporaria. The sequence goes on from NC_053491.1 coordinate 336,382,384, forward strand.
GCCAGTGGGAGGATGAAGGAAATTTCTCACCTGAAAACATTTCTGTTCCGGGATTCTTTTTTTTGAAAGATGTGTTTGCATTTGTATGTGCACATCTCTAAAACAACCGTTTCCACAATGCCCAACCATCGACATAAACCAGGGGTCTCCTAAACTTTCTACGCAAAGGGCCATATTACTGTGTTTCAGACTTTAGGGGGGGGGGGGGGCGAAACTGTGGCCAGTGGGAGTAAAAATTGTCCTGGCATGAGTGGGAGTAAACAGTTCCCCATCTTTTTTATTAGGGGGAGAATAGTGCCCTGTTGTTGGTGTCAGTGGGAGAAATTATGCCCCTTTATTGGTGTCAGTGGGAGAAGTTGTGCCCCATTTTTGATGTCAATAGCAGGAATTATGCCCCATTGTTGGTTTCACTAGTGCCCAGAGGGCCAGATAAAGACAAGCAAAAAAAAATGCATCCGCCCCCCAGGCTGCGCTTTGGGGAAAACTTACTTAGACCATTCTATAACTGACACATATGGCATTTCTGCAGATTGTGAACTCAGAGTTGATTAACCACAGTTACAGCTGATCTGGCCATGTATGGATAGGTTAGAAGAAGACCTTGATACAAGGTGACTGACTGCCACTAACACCAAAGGTTTCTTAACCTTTTTACCCATGAGGAACCCTTGAAAAAATGATCAGATCTTAGGAAACCCCTGTTTAGATTTGTTCATCAAGGTCTATTGGTGGTCAGTGGGAAGAATGCCCCCCTTACAGTGGTTATCAGAATGCTACCCTAACAGCAAGCTAAAAAGATGATTCTGCAAAGTGACGTTGGACCTGAAACTATGAAGACCTATGCATCAGATAGGAGGTCAGTTTGGTACAGCTCAAAGCACCTATAGAAATCTCTTGAGTAATCCTAAGTTTTCAAAGAAGCCTGGATGAGAATGGATGCTCTACACCAGGGGTGTCAAACCCAATTTCATCATGGGCTGCATTAGCATTATGGTTGCCCTCAAAGGGCTGGATTTATCTGTAAGACCATATACATTTTCCCAGGGCTTTTTGTCTCAGAGAATAGGTGCAGGAACTTGACCATGCCCTCCCCTGACTAACCGCATTAAGCTCTAACTCTGGGAGGAACATATACCAGGAAATAAATACCATGAGTGCCTTATTTCTGGAGTTCAAGGGTGCCCTATGAACAGAGTGCAGAGTTCAGGGGTGTCCTATGCACAGAGTGCAGTTTTGGGATGCACTATGCATAGAATGCAGGGTTGAGGAGTGTACCTCCTGGCAGTGTAGGCGAATCTGCCCCTCTCTCTTTCACTTACAGGGAGATCATTGGTTAGAATCTGTGCAACCGGGCACAGATGGGATCACAGTGCAGCTTACTGTGTGATGCCCCATCCCACACTGCACCTACCATCTGAATCTTCCTTGTCCCCGCAGTGAGTGCAGGGCAGGCAGGGATCTGTGACAGTTTCCACCTCGATCCAGCTGAAAAAAAGCCCTGGGTGCAATGACCACATAAAATTGCCTGGAAGGCCATATTCAGGCCGTGGGACTTGTGTTTGACAGATGTGCTCTACACCATAGAAGCCAAAGTTTTCATAAACGGCACCTATTATGGTCAACAAGTCTGAAACTGTATGAAGTTTGGAATAAATGGCTTTATATCATTACACTGTATGTATCTGTGTTAAAGAAGAACGGTTGTGGATATACAATTAGCAAAAATAAATTATTTGGATTACCTGCTATCCTGAATATAAAGCCGGCATTTTGGGATGTGCGGTGAAATGAGACATGTGACCACCTTCTATTTCTTTATTAGGAAAAAAGTTATATAGAAATTAGTTTAGAGAGGAAGCAAAATAACCCTCAGTTTAAGTACTACCAAAACTGCATGTATTTATCAGTTACATGTACATGTATCACTTAGGCCCCGTACACACGACCAGTTTCCTCGGCAGAATTCAGCTTCCGACCGAATTTCTGGCTGAATTCTGCCGAGAAACCCGGCTGTGTGTACACTTTCGGCCGAGGAAGCCGACGAGGACCTCGGCGAGGAAATAGAGAACATGTTCTCTATTTCCTCGTTGTTCTATGGGAGCTCTCGTCCCGCCGAGCTCCTCGGCGGCTTCAGGGCTGAACTGGCCGAGGAACTCGATGTGTTTGGCACGTCGAGTTCCTCGGCCGTGTGTACGAGGCCTTAGGGTTGTTGCCTATGCTGTTTTTTTGCTAAAATATACTTAAATTAGTTAAATTTTTTCCCATACCAACCAATCTAGTCTTGACTTTTATTCGCCATTACTGCAGTGGGAAATTACAGGAGATCAGATTTTTTTGCAAAAACTATGGACCTTCTGATAAATAAGATTTTCAGTACAACATTAGACAGCCTGTGAATTCAGCACAGAGAATTGCGCTGATTTGCATGTATTTCATTCTGTTCCTAATTTCCATCCTCTTGGGTCCTGTTTTTCACACTCGCTGCAGTTCTGTTTTCAAGGCGGTAATCTGATCTCTTGTATGTTCTAGAGAGGGATGCTGGGCGATAATGCACTGTGGTTTGTTTCTCTTACAATGGATGATGTCATTGAAATCTGCGCTAGGTACAGTATGACATCACCCTGTCGGGCTATTGCAAACAGTCCCCATGGGACGCAAGGGCTACACAACGCGTTTAAAATAATCATCACTATGTAATGTGCCTCTAATAAAAACCATCGCAGTTCAGGTTTAAAGGTCCATCAAGCCTGCGCGGCCTCTCTACTACCAGAGTCAGTTTTCCACTTCACATATGCTCACAGTTACAAGTGCTTAACACAGTTGGAGTGACTATAATTGCAAGGGCCTATTTAAAGGGATATTATGATAGCTTGCTGTTCTAGGGTTCACAGGCGATTTTTAGTCATGCAGTCCAACAATTCAAACCCAAGCATTTGGTCATCTTTACTGGAATGTGAGAGGCAATTGAAGCAAGCTGGGCAGTAGTAGCGCTTACATCTTACTAGTTGTTACACAAGCATTAGCCGCAGTTATGTAAGCTTACTGATTTTAATGGGCGGATGCGATCAATGGAAATTTGTAGTATAATCAGGTTTTGTCATCCGATTTTGACATGTGATTCTTTTTGCTTAGGGCCTTGCTGAACAGCAAGTAGAGCTTCAACAGTTCGCCCAGGAATGCTTTCTTTAAAACCATGCATGAGTATGGCCACATTTATGTTTTGTTGGTATTATGGCCACAGGTTGTGGTTGCATAGTACCAGTAAAAATATAGTACATTTTGTTAAATGGCAGTAAAACCATTATCAAGACACTGAAACCATAAGCAAGCTATCTCCTGCAGTTGTCCTATATAAATGCAAGTGTATATATATATATATATATATATATATATATATATATATATATATATATATATATATATATATATATATATATATATATATATATATATATATATGTATATATATATATATATATATATATATATATATATATATATATACATACAGTAAAAAATATTAAAATACTTAAAAAGAAACATGTATAAAAATGAATTTGTATGAATATTTTATATTCACATATCTTATCAGCAGTTGAAGCTTAAGGCCTGTTTTTCGACTTTTATTTTTATTTTTACTTTACTTTTATTCGCCTGTTTTTTTAGGAGCTCAGTAGCTCAAGGTTGAGTTTAAAAAAACATAAGTAAATCAGTCAGAGCACTGACACTTTTCCCTCTCTATTCCTTTCCCTCCATCTGGCTGAGGTTTCAGTGAGAGACAGCCTGACTGAAAGGAGACAACCTTAGCTTTAAAAATACCAAACGTGCTGTTGGAATTCTTAGTTAAGGGTTTACCCTGTACTAAATGTGTAAATATATTTACCATATATATATTACATAAAATTGATCCCAAATCATTATTGTGTGTAGTATTATTAGTGTTATTTATAAATGTTTTTACCCAAAATTACCACAACGTTCGCCTAATATTCACCCATTTTTCACCAAAGAGTCTGTAAGAAAAGTTGTATGAATCTTGACCTTGTAGAGTTATAGAAAAATGACAAAATTTGTCACCTATGCTGTGAACCAGTGAGAAAACTGCAGTACATCCTGGGATGGTTTCCATTTAAATATCCAATACTTTGCACATTTGGCATGCATGCTAACACATGTGCACCAACATGGGAGCATGCTCCATACCAGTGATAGATTGTGCCCAATCTCTTGGCCACACATGAACCCTGCTAGAGATTGTATCTGAAGTTGCCTCTATACCACCCAGAGGGTCAGAGTACCCCTGGTATAGAAAGGCATTGAGAGATGAAGATGTCTCTGGGAAGGCAACAAAGGAGATATCAGTTCTAGAGATGTAGCATCGAGCGCTTTGAAGATCACAGATATCTGAAGTTTATCCTGACGGATAGAGTCATAATGGTTTGCAGAATGTCTTATAAGAGATTTAGCTGCTTTATGGCTGGTAATGTAGAGATGTAGTTATCACAGGGTAATATTCTGTGAGAACAGTCAGATGCAGAAGAGCTGATTGTATCATGCACACAAAATGCTTCTTGATGGAAAGCGAAACAGATTAAAGAGTTTAGAGGCTCTCAGGAGCTACAGGATAGTTTATGTCATAGCTCTGACTGGCTCTGTCTTTTTGAGAGCAAAGCTTACCAGGCACTGCAGAATGACAGAGGGACCATTGAAAGACCAAAATTCAGTCAAGGAAGCTGCTTGTCTAAAACAAGCCCATTACAGTATATATCCCCACTGCTTTTTTCAGTACTTTTTATATTACCACACCTTTAATTTTACAAATTTTCACACCATTAGAACCTAAATCACTACACTACCTCATCATAACCAGTCATATTTCACATTGTGTAGAAGCCACTTAAGCATCCTTCCCGCTCTCCTGAATGAATAACTTCACGTTAAATGCAGCTAGAGAGGTGAGTAATGAGAAATCCAAGACTGTACTGCAGCGAAAATCATCCGATGGATACCTGTCCTGGTCTCAACCAACATGGGGAGTCCATTGTGTGTCCAGGGCAAGAAATTAAGGGAAATCTCTTAAGCGGGAAAAATAAACTGATATCAATCCAACCTATACTAGGTCTGTCTGAACCTAAATAAAAAATCTATGGTTTTAGATACTGTGTATTTTAATAAAAAATGTTCTGCAGTGTTCTATGGATTTCTCCCTGTTTAACACTGCGGAGAGAACACCAGCATTGAACGAGAAGCTGACTTTATTTTGACAGGTCACGTGGGTAGGCTGGTCCCCTCCCAGTACCTTTTTTTATCATTTATTATTCTGAACCAAAGCAAGGGTAGTGTAAACATATTTGTAAAGTACACCGTATGTGGGTTGCATGTTTTCCTTCAAACAGACCCTTTCACCGACTTGTAAAGGCATAAAAAGCCATGTATTTTACATACATACTTAGTGTTTTTTTTTTCTATAGACAATTTTTATTCAATTGCAATGGATCATTGAACTCGTTAGAAAATTTGACTACTCCCTCCTTGTATGTAATAGCCTTCTCCTTCTCTTGGAATGTCTAATTACTGTCTGTGCTGGCAAAGCTCCTCTGCCCTTCAGTTGAGGGAGGAGAACATGGGAGTGACAGCTCTGTGTATCTTGGGACTGTTGCCATCACCTATGGCAGTGTCCATCAGCAGTATCAGGGCTTTTGGATGTCTACACAAGGGAGAATTATACAGGCAAATACCATCATTAGTTAAATGGACTTACCTATTCTCATGGGAAGATTTTTATTAAAATGAATGGTCTGATGACAAGGTCTCTTTAAGCAGTGGTAAGACTATACCACTGATTTATAAATGAGGCTCTATGAGTAGTGAAATATTATGAACAAATGTTGTTTTTTTGGTGTAAGCTACACCAGTAGAAGTATAGTTTAAGTATAACTCCACTTTTGTTGAGAAAAAAACTTTCCCCTCTGGGTTATCTATGTACATTACAATGATTATAACAGCCTTTATTGCAGATTCCTAACTTTTGCTATTCTGAAAGAAATCAATGTGTGTTTGTCTGTGTCTCTTGGTTAAGTGAGTCTAATAAGAGTGGTTTCATAATTGTCAATCAGCTGTAGCAGCTGCAGAACACTAATGAGGAAATCTGGTAGGCCTGCATCCCTTTAGACGTGTTCCTATTGGGAGTATCTCACAAAAAAATTAAATTTTTGTTGCAGGTGATGCCTGAAATCTGACTTGTGTCTTAGGCAGACTTCTGGGAAGATCAGTGTGCCAATCACACAAGCAGGAAATTATGTTTTTGGGGAGTGGTTAGTGCACATTTTGTGTACAGAACAACTCCATGTAGCCACATTGCTTTGCATTTATAGAAAATAACAGCGGCTGCAAATTGAAAAGGAAAGGTCATTTTTAATAACATTCAATTACAACTTGACTTGTATCGCATATATATACACTATATTATTTATTCGTTTATTTGCTATTTTTTCCCCCACGAAAGTGGAGTTACCTTTAACATTAAAGTAATTGATCGCTACACTTGGCAATTAGTTACTAGCGATTTCAGCATTGAGATTCAGCTACTAAAAACTGCATCTGTAGCTTCTTCCTTTACAGAGAGGTTTTTTTTTTTGGCTGACGTTGTTGCTTGTGTACGACACCTGACCTAATCCCTTAACACCCCACTCACTTAGGTGTACTGAGGCCTGTCTGTGCCATTAACTTTCACAATGAACCTGACTAGCAGCCTCCTGTCTGACACAGTAATTCCACAATATTTCAATGTGTAGCAAACATCAGGGATAAAAAAAAAAAAAAAAGAAGACAGATGCATGTGGCAGACTGGAGTGGATCAGGGACCTAGACGTGTACAGGTTCATGTTTTTACAGTACTCTGATGTCAGAATTGAAAGGAAAATTGCATATGTCTTGTAGGTAGTGTGACTTGGCTCTCCGATCAGGAGGTGCCGAGCTGAGATGAGAAGCCATGACAGAAATGTCACCGCTTTCACTCCTCGTCTGCGGCAGGTGCATTGTTCTCCAGCGACAAACATTTAATAAGATGCTGGCGGAGCAAGTAAAGCTTAACATAGTGATCAAATGGCACTCGAATGGAAGAGAGCTACCAATTACTACCACATTCCTCCTGCAAAGCATTCAAATGCAGCACTATCACTAAGCATACTGGGAATGTTTTACTGTCAAATAACCTGCCATGGTGGCTCAGCTGACAATGCCTCTTGAGTTAGTGATTTTTCTTTGTTGTAGACTTGCTGAAAAAAAAAAAAAAATCATTCATTTTGATATAGGAGAGTTGTGCAAAACTTCAGAATAGGCTTCATAGGCCTCTTCAGCTGTGACTGGACTGTGGTAATGATGTACACTACAACATCTTCAAAGCATTGTGGGAGCAGCTGCACAGCTGAAATGCTGGTTGGCTATAACTACAATTGGGTTTTCACACAGGGCCTCACTGAACTCCTCTAGGCCCCAGTGTAAATATCTCTTTATTACTACACTTCATATGCTCAAATATCTCATAAAGTGTGATAGAGCTGTGAACATGAATAATAATTTTTTTGCACTATTAGGAAACTTCCAGTCAGTGGGGTAAAGGAAAATAGTCCCAACTAGGCCCCAACTCTCCTGTACTGCTACCACAATCGCCCAGAGGCGATTAAGTTTGCATGTGTTGCGCTATATAAGTTTTCATTCATTCACAACAATATTTATATTCACTGAAGGACTTAGCGAGCTGAGTGGTGCTATTCACACCCAGGGCCGGAGTGGTAATGTCCCCTCTTGTGTCCTCTCACACATATTATCATTCCCAGGAATGTTCAGGAGTTATTGAGCCTGACATGGTGGCCAAGGCCCAGGTAGTGGGCTAATAGTGAACTGTGGTGAATTGGAGGGTTTAAGAACAACATATATGAGCTGCCCATACACTAGAATGGCCATACACGTAAATTCTCAGCACATTTGATGAACATCGATCAAAGGAACTTTACATTTTTTTTTATTTTAACATTAAATTTCGAAACAATTGGACATTCCCAAGTGAAAACCGCATACGCAATTAGAAATGTGTTCTTTCAAGAAGAAGTTTTTCATCCTGCCCGTTCAAATATTCTCATCAATGTGGTCGAAAACAAACGTTGTTTTGACCCCACTAAAGTTTAGAAAATTGCAAACATTCTTATAGGGAAACATTTATAAAGAAATTTTAGCAGCGCGTAGCCAGCGTTCGTGCACCTTGGTGACACAAAATTATATTAGCCATGGTTTGATAGTAGCAGGCATGCAGGGGAGTAGATTATAGTAATATGCTCTTTGAACAAACAGGACAATGTAGGCAAAAGAATGGCAATCTTGACAATACAGGGGCACAGCCACTCTGATGACATGTGATAGTAATATCACTTCTCTTATATTGTGGAAAGCCTTGTCAGATATGTGGAGGTTGTTACTGCTCCAAAGGGGGTTGGCTGGGGGCAACTTAGTGCCCCACTGATTTGGAATTGCATGTCCAGCAAGTCCTTACAGGTGTGATGATCAGTCGTCCAATAATTATCCATAAATAGATAGAAAGATATATATATATAAAGAATGCACATTGTAACAAACCCAAACTCTCCCTTCACTTTTAGTCCCAACAGGAAATGAGAGGAGCCTTCTTCATTTTTAAGTGCTGGTCTGATACCACTTGGATGTGACAAACCACAACCACATTCAGGGCATTATGAAGTACATCCTCTGCTTGTCACCCGCTCTTGAAATGGGCACCTTAAAAGAATAAACAGTGGCTGTCACACCAATTGCCACAGAGTCCAAAAGAAAAATGGGCAGCTCCATCTAGTGGCCATAATGCGGTAGTACTCATCTGAAATACCTCAATAAAAACATACTGTAATGTAGCCACTAGATGGAGCTGACAGCCTTAGGAGATAATCATATTACAAATAATATGGCAATCATTATGTTATGCCTGTATGAATGCTGAAGTCATCTGCATGGCAATTTTTTTTATTATGCCTTAATCGGGGTGACACAAGATGTTGCAGACTATGCGTTTCGAGGTTACAGAAGACCCTCTTCATCAAGACTTTCTAAGGCAGGCGGAACCCCTTTCATTCATCAATATGCTAAAGACATTTTTAAATAAAACATTTCAGTTTTTATTGCATACCTTATTTTAGTCTCAGTGATGTTATCACTGGGTTTTTGTGCCTCTCTATGTAACACAGGCAGATCACAGCTGGTGGGAGGGACCAGCAGAGTGCTGTACATGGCTTCCTGAAAACAGCATAGCACCCTACCTCAGTACTCCTCACAAGAACCCTCAGTCCTGATGAAAGCAGTGGACTGGCTCTCGGGAGGAGCTATGCAAATACTAAAATGCCTTCATGGGTGTCTGTTGGTCTGGAGGAGTGGATGATTCTAGGTAGACTGCATTTACATGTAGATACCCTAGGTAGTAGCAATTTTGGTACAAAAGAGCAGCAACAACTATGCAGGATTAAGGCTGCTTTCATACTGAGGAGTTTTTTAAGCACTTATGCATTAAAAAAAGTGCCTAAAAGCTCAGGAAAAATGATTTCCTTTAAAACCTATGAATGTGTTCACACTGGGGCAGTGTGCTTCTGTTGCGGTGTAAAACATCCTGCTTGCAGCATTTTTGAAGAAAGGTTCGGGAAGTTAAAAAAACTGCCCCAAAAATGCTCCTCCCCATTGTGAACTGCATCAAAAAGACCCAGCTGAGCGTTTTTGAGTCACATGTCTTTTAAAAGCCACACCGTAAATGCTGTAAAAGCGCAGCAAAAACTCTCCATTAATGCATAGGTGTTTTTTTCTGGCAGTTTAAAGCAAATCAGTCTAAAAGTGCCCTATAAGTAAAGCCGGAGTTGAGCTTCAGTAGCCTTTTGAATGGAAAACATTACAGTAGTACATTGTTATAGCAGTCAAGCAGAATTGTTACATACACCTGAGTAGTGTTTAAATGATAGACCCTGGTTGTATGGTAAAATAAATGTAAATGATTTGTGGAGCTTTTCCATTTCATATTTATAAGATAGACCTGATGCTGGCCCTCACAGAACAATGCTGGTTGTTCCAAGGGACCCGATGTTCAAAACCCCAGTTCTACGACCTGTCAGGCCCTATCCTGTTTAAGATGACCACAATTAGGTCCGTATACTTTTGACATTTCTGTGATTGCTACTAGCTTTGATATATGGCGACAATTGTTCATTTTTCTCTGCAAGTCACTTAACGATTCAGGAGGTTACACTAGGCTGCGATCTATTTTGGTTCTAGGCATTAAAGCCGCTTTTGATTGTAGCAATAACCGGGCCTAAGAATGTTTGTGTTATTGTGTGGCATGTAAAATAGATGACTTTCCTTGACAAGCCTTGGTGAAATTTAGCTCTGAAGTTTGAAGTCAGAGAATCAAGCATTTCCTGTATTTGACTATAGCGTTTGTTTAGCCACAAAGAAGTGTTATAAGAGAGTGAGAGAAATATGAAGGCTGACAATGCAGAGCTTCTCTTTTGAAAAAGCTAGTTCCCTGGTTAGTTATTGATATAGCAGATTTAAAAAGAGCCTATTGCATTAGGGTGTGCACCCCAAAGCTCAAACACACATGTGTGTATATATATATATATATATATATATATATATATATATATATATATAATTTTAAAATGTGTTAAAACATGGATGGTGTTAGTAAGGTAGTGGACGGTGTCAAAAGGTGATTGGACAGTGTCAGCAGAGCAGTGGATGGTGTCAGTATAGCAGTGGACGTGTCAGTAGAGCAAAAGTTAGTGTCAGTAGGACAGTGGATGGTGTTAGTCAGTAGAGTTATAGACAGTGCCAGTAGGGCAGTGGACTTCATCAGTAGGGCATAGTACAGTGTTAGTAGAGCAGTGGATGGTCTCAGTAGAGCAGTGGATGTGTCAGTAGAGCAAAAGTGGGTGTCAGGAGGACAGTGGATGGTGTCAGTCAGTAGAGTTATAGACAGTGCCAGTAGGGCAGTGGACTTCATCAGTAGGGCATAGTACAGTGTTAGTAGAGCAGTGGATGGAGTCAGTAGGGCAAGGAACAGTAGCAGTAGTTTTTTTGTTATTATTATTATTTACAATTGTATTATTTGTTTTATTTTTTACAATATTATTTTATTTTTACAATTTTTTTAGGACCCCCCCCCCCCCCTTGGGGGGCTGTGGTGAAATATCAGGGGTCTAAACAGACCCCTGATGTCTCACTTTTGAGACAAAGAAAGGGACTGAGGACAGAGATTCCCCAGTCCCCTTCTCTGCAGCCCCAGCTGCGCTGGACACAGTGAATGAATTGGAAAAGCAGTGGATGGTGTCAGGAAGGCAGGGGACAGTAGTAGTAGTTTTGTTATTATTATTATTACTTACAATTTTATTATTTGTATTCATTTTTACATTATATTAGTGCTATGTTCTGAGTGGCTTCCTGTTCATTCACAAACTGAAGCATATTTATGAACAGTGATTGATTGGATTTACTGGCCCCTTCTTTGACTCTCCATCCTGAAACATCCCCCGCAGCAGCCGGTGAGAGATGAGGGAAGTCGGCAGTGCTCAGTAGACACAGGAGGGCCAGGGCAGCAGGGGGAATCTGCACCACACTGGGTGATTAGAGTGTGCTTAGGCACACACAGCACACCCCATGAGCACACCTATGACACTGTCATGTAATAAAATGCTTTCAGAAAAGCACATACCTGCAAAGAAATACGTAAAATCTTCTGCCTCCTGCTCTGCTCAAATCCACTTCATTGCAGCGAAAGGGTTCCCCAAACTGACACTCATTTTTATGGTTTTTACCTCTACTTTCTTGGTACGGCAGTTGTGCAGGGTATGTAAAGTATCTATAGCGGTTTAGGAGCTAGGATTACATCAACAATTAGTTAAGTTTTGACAATAAAATCTAGAAGCTGATTGGTTACTATGCACAGCTGCACTAGATTCTGTGTGTATCAGTTTTAGTAAATCTCCCCCAGAGCCTGTTCATATGTTGTATGTGTGTGTGTGTGTGTGTGTGTGTGTGTGTGTTGTAAGGTTTGTAAAGTTTCCCTTGAATTTCTACAGCTAATCTTCATCCCTACCATATCTTCCATGATCATAATTAAAATCCCATCAATTGTTATGACAGCAGCCAATGAAGAAGAGCGGGCCTTGCCAGCTCTTCATTTATGGTATTCTACTGTACAAAGTAATAATGTATACATCCACAAGGGAACAACTTAGTGTAACAATAAAGAGTATTTATAGCCTAAATGTTGGGAGACGTTCTCTCCATTCCATATCTATTCAAAGCTGAAAAAAGGTTTTGATTTCAGACACACTTTATGGAAAAATATCTATGTTTGCAGAGAGCAATGTGATAGCCCATATCAACCAAATGCATTCCAGTTTGCCAGATGGTAATATCATTTATAGCTGAGCTTTCACTTTTCTTTGGGGATGATAAATAAAGTGATATACTTATCGTATTCCTCAAAGCCTTGTCCTCTCACTGACTGCTTCCAGCTTTCTGGTGTCATCCTGCAGTGCCAGACCAGCATCTGGTATTGTACTTGGGGGCGACCAGGATCTGCTCAAAATCCAGAAGCTTCATATAGTGATGGTGAAAGCTGGCTACCAGGGGAGTGAGGTATAACGTAAGTATATCACTTTATTTATCATCCCCTAGGTAGAATGAGTAGTTTATGGTAAAAGGTTATTAAGCTTTAAAGGTAATTCAGCTTTAAAGGGGTTGTAAAGGTTTGTTTTTTATTTTCTAAATAGGTTATTATAAGCTAGTGCATTGTTGGTTCACTTACCTTTTCCTTCGATTTTTTTTTTCTTTTTTCTTTTTGTCTGACTTTCTCACTTTCTGTTCCTCCTCAGTAAGCTGTTCTGGCTGACTAACCCCCAGCCAAATGATGGGGGCAAGCTTACTGAGGAGAAACAGAAAGTGAGAAATTCAGACACAGAAAAAAACATTTAGAATGGAAATCCAAGGAAAGGGTAAGTGAAACAACAATGCACTAGCTTAAAGGAACCTATTTAGAAAAGAAAAAAGAACCTTTACAACCCCTTTAAAGGTAAAAGGTAATTAAGATTGTAAGATGCTTTTTGACTGGTCCTCCTTAGGAACTATACTACCTCTTAGGTACTACATTTCGTACTTTGTGTGTTCTTTGTGTTTCTGAATAACTTTAGCAAGAAAAGAGTACATAATTGTTTATCAGAAAATATTATTTTTATTTTTTAATCAGTGCTGTCTTATTAAATATTAGCAATTTCTAAAATAAATAACAAATTGTAGACATATTCAATAAAATCCGGTACGTAAGCACAAAGTGAAGTGCTGGTTGCTTTTTGGAGCACCCTGATGCCTACAGTTGAATAGTAGTATAAAGTTTATTTTTTATGACTTCACTAACATTCCTCTTTTTTCTGTTTGCAGGCTATTATCTATGAAGGACAGGATAAGAATCCAGAAATGTGTCGGGTCCTACTTACACACGAGATCATGTGCAGGTATAGTTTGGAATAAACAGCTACAAAATCTTGCTTGTGGAACACTCAAAAATACCTCATATTATGGGATGCCTTTTTTTTTTTGGGCAAAATCTCTGTCCATTGCCTTATCTCATCTCAAAAAATCAATTCTTGCCCCAAAATTAGGGGTAAGTGAAAAATAGAGCTTTTGTTTCCTTGAATTTTTGGCATACATAAGGATATTTTTGTACAATTTTGGCATTTATATTACTTGCATTAGAGTCACTGGAAGGTAAAATGAAGGTGGTTTTTAAGTGTGCAACAGGCTTTAAATGGCTTCTGAGTACCCCTTATCAATTCACATAGGGAGTGGGGCGGGATCTGAGGGTCCCCTTTGTTAAAGGGGGCTTCCAGATTCCGATAAACCTCCTGCCAGCAGACCCCCACAACCACCGGGCAAGGGTTGTGGGGATGAGGCCCTTGTCCCCATCAACATGGGGAGATCCTCCCCATGTTGAGGTCATGTGGCCTGGTACGGTTCAGGAGGGGGGCGCTCTCTCGTCCCCCCTCTTTTCCTGCGGCCTGCCAGGTTGCATGCTCGGATAAAGAGTCTGGTATGGATTTTTGGGGGGACCCCACGCCATTTTTCTTAAAATTTCGGCACAGAGTTCCCCTTAAAATCCATAACAGACCTGAAGGGTCTTTTTTGGGGAAACCCTACGTCATTTTATTTTAAATTATGCAGGGTTCCCCTTAATATTCATACAAGCCCTGAAGGGCCTGATATGGAATTTGGGGGGACCCCCACACATTTTTATATTTTATTTTGGTTCCCTGCACAAAATGTAATTTTTGAAGGGAAAAAAAGGGCCTGGTAATGGACTGGGGGAGGGGACCCCTGTCATTTTTTTCAATTACTTTTCTCTGTATTGCCGGGACCGACAATTCATGAATAGCCGGGAGTAGTTTTAAATGACTTTTTTTCCTTCAGAAATGACACTTTGTGCAGGGACACTTCTAAACACAGGAAACATGCGCTACTTTACATGCATACTTTAGACACCCCCCAGGTATGAAATTTAAAGTAATATTTCACTTTTATTGTTTCACTTTAAGCATTATTAAAATCACTGCTCCCAAAAAAACAGACGTTTTTAAAACTTTTTTTTGCATTGATACATGTCCCCTGGGGCAGGACCCAGGTCCCCAAACACTTTTTTAGGACAATAACATTCGTGTCCTATAGACTTTAACGGTGTTCGCGTGTTCGAACAAATTTTTTGCCTGTTCTGGTTCTGGTGCGAACCGAACTGGGGGGTGTTCGGCTCATCCCTACTTCTGAGCATTACTCAATCTCCCTTCACCCACTCTGGACCTGTTTTTGTGCAAAAAAAAAAAGTGTCCCCTTATTACCCTCATCATTTTACTTCTTTTTCACAAAAAAAAAAAAAAAAAAACAGGTTGTAGAATAAAAAAAACTAAAACAAGTACATAATATGCTGCCAATAGAAATATTAATTTTCTAGCCCAACCATAATCAGCCACACTGGGCAATGATAAAAGCTACAGAATGTAAAGGGTTCCTCCTAGGTAAAACAATTGAGAGAGACTGATTTAGACTGAAATGTGTATGATCAGCTTGTAGGAGATTGTATAGAAATTGTACAATCAGATTGTAATGTAATTGAGTTGACTTAATTAATACGAAATCTGGTGGCTATGGGTTAGGTCACTCATACATAATTTAATGATAAAGATGCTATACGTCAGCCTTGCTGGAACATACACAGCTGCGGTATGGACAGACAGGAATGGCTGTGATTGATAGGCACTCAGCGCTCCCTCCTACACACACTCCTACACCCACACTGATACATTTATATTCTCTCACTGGGGTGGTTTACCCTGTTTATCTTCCTATCAGGTTACCATACTGATGGTATAGATTTTTCCCTTTTTAAATACAATGCAGAGTAAAAAAAATAAAAAATAAATCCACAGCTCACAGCAGGGGAATCATGAAGCCGTTGAAGGCAAATTATGTTATTTGTACAGTATACTTTAGACAGAAAAGCCATATTTAAAATGTCAGGCAGCTAATGCCGGAGATTACCATTTTCCGCGCTGCCTACGGACTGGTAAGAGATGCTGTTTATTTACTTGGCGGCTGGGCATTAAACAAAGCTGCCGCTGGGGCGCGGGCACAATTATTTGTTTAACTCCTTCAGCCCCAGGATAAAAAAGGTCAATCCACAGCATATATCAGATACAGGCAGATGGAATACTGTTTGTTGTTTAAAGAAGAATTACAGAAAGAAAATACATCAGCAGTGAATCTAGCATTATATAATATCCGATTATTTACTGTTTTTCTTTTCTTTTCTATTTTTTCTTTTGAATTACAATTTTTGTAGTAGGATTATTAAAAGATGACCTAAATCAAGCTTCATGTTTTGGTCACCCTTAATATGTGTAGAAAAAAGATTGCTGGCATATTTACCTATAATCAAGGTTGTCTATCTCCAGTGACTCGTGACCCACTTCCTCAAGGTCCTTGTTACAGTGGTGGCCCAGGGTAGGCTTTATGGCAATGGCACTAACTGTGGTAGGCTGGTCCAAATGATTTCAAAGATCATTGAAGCCTGGATGCTCAGAACAAATTTATCAGCATCAGTATGCATTGGTTAACTTTACAGCTAATTGGCTTATCTGAATAATTTTCACATTTGTTTTTAAGGACACAGTAGGATTTTATTTGGTACACTGTTTCTCTCTCTCTCTCTCTCTCTCTCTCTCTCTCTCTCTCTCTCTCTCACACACATACACTGTCTCTCTATATATATATATTTTTCTTTTTTTCTTCTTTTTTTTTTTTTGAAGCATTAAGCTTGCATGTGATCACTATGTCATAGTTGATATGGTGATCACAAAATCAGAAATCACGCCTGATTGTTAGCGCTCCCAAAGCTGTTAGTGACAGCCAGATTTGATGGGCGGCAGCTGCACAAAGTGACAGCCAATAGCTGTCAAGGCAATGGCATTTGTTAAAATATCCTCAACACAGGGCATAATGCTGAGGAACATACTGATTTTTGAGCGTGAGAGGGTAAACAGCAGGCAAGTCAATCAGTAAACTGGCAGTCCTATCTGGGAAATTACTGCAGTAGAGTCAGAAAAACAATTAATTTACCTTAATATAGTTAATTAAGCTGCCATTGCTGACTTCTCAGAATGCTAGTTGCCTGGCTGTCATATCAAAGTTGTAGCTTTAAGACATTACATTTCTAAGGAAAGCATTTTCAGGTCCGTCCAAGTAGATCTTATGACCAAGGTTAACTTAAAGATACTGTATGTTACCCATCTTGGTAGGATAGAAGTCTAAGGAGTAATAGCTGAACTACTTACCTTTCCTGAAGAAAATGGTGATCACAGCTCCCTTTCTAATAGCATTGCATCAATCCCATTGTTTCTGTCAAATGGTCTTGGAGGACATAGCAGGACCAATTTAGACAGGATCCAAGTAACCTACCAGCATGTCTTTGGATTGTGGAAGGAAACTGGAGTACCTGGAGGAAATCCACTCAGGCAGAGGGAGAACATGCAAACTCCAGGCAGGTAGTGTCATGGTTGGGACTCGAACCGGCAACCCTAGTGCTGTTGGGCGAAAGTGCTATCCACTGTGCTGCATGTTCAAAAAATACTTTATTCATAAAACAAAGGTGCTGCCTGGAATTAAACAAACGCCTTTAATTATTGTCAGTTTACTTTCCTCCAGCAGCAGGTTTTCAGCTCCATGCTTAGGTAGGAAACAGGTCAGCTTCCATGGGGGCCTTAAAGGGGCTGTAAAGGTAATTTTTTTACCCCCTAAATAGCTTGCTTTACTTTAGTGCAGTCCTTCTTCACTTACCTCATCCTTCGATTTTGCTTTTAAATGTCCTTATTTCTTCTGAGAAATCCTCACTTTCTGTTCTTCTGTCTGTAACTACACACCGTAATGCGAGGCTTTCTCCCTGGTATGGAGAAGCCTCTTGAGTGGGGAGGGGGCGAGCAGGAGTGTCAGGATGCCCACTAACACACAGCTCCTTTCTCTATCTGCAAAGTAGAGAGTGCCCTGACACTCCTGCTCGCCCCCTCCCCCTCAAGAGGCTTTCTCCACACCAGGGAGAAAGCCTTGCATTACGGTGTGTAGTTACAGACAGAAGAATAGGAAGTGAGAATTTCTCAGAAGAAATAAGGACGTTTAAAAGCAAAATCGACGGATGAGGTAAGTGAAGGAGGACTGCACTAAGGTAAAGGAAGCTATTTAGGGAATTTTTTTTTACCTTTACAAACCCTTTAAGCCTAACGCTGGAATGGCAGAGAGAGAATACAAGTAAATAACAGCAAATGTAGCATTCATGAGGGATAAGTCTGTACTGTTTGAACAAATTATGAGTGGAGATTCAAACTCTTACAAAACACCTATTGCTAAATTGTTTTCTTTAAGTACCTATTAAGGGTTGACTTTATTTGTTAGAGCTCCTAAAAACATCAGAATTTAGGCACTTTTTTCATTTTTTTTGTTATTAATAAAATATCACATGTAGATGATATGATTAATCTTTGATCCCCAGTATTCCCAGGTATGGCAGGGTAGAATTAGTTCTAGGTGAGGAATTTACCCCTCCACCTTTAGAAAACATGAAGCGTGTTAGCACAATACCATAGTAGACTGGAAGTGCTGATTTTGCATAAGAGGTGCAAATGGAGCTTTGGTTATAAGCATAAAATTAGAGCCTGCTAACCATTCATCAGCTCACCTAATTACTATGCACGGCCATTTGCCATATGGTGTGAGAGACAGCTTGCTTCCCCTCAGTCGAAATTCCCTTTAACCAGACATGAAATAGTGAAAGCCCTCCGTTTGGAAATAGCATGCTTTAAGATTTAATCCCCAAACAACTTTCTGCAGGGGCTTTCTGTCAAGACTAACAGTGCAATAAAGCTTTGCATTTATGTGACAAAAGGAGTAAATTTATGGGGGCCTTAAAACAATTCTGTGGCTAGTGCACTGAATTCAGATGCTGAGCAGCTTCTAGGCAGTAGACAATTGGCTAGTCAAGAATTAACAGGTAAAGAGCATCTAGGGGTTCGAAGGCTGTATATTTATTTTCTGTTGCCTATATTTAATTCAACATAATTTATAAACACTTTGGTTTTATTCACATTCATGGATAAATGAAGGACCATTTCAGGAATTTACATTTACCAATACACAGCTGACTTCTTGTCCATTGATCCTATGCAGAAAACTGTTATTTATTAAAGCTGAACTCCAGGAAGATGAACATGACAGACATGTACATGACAGCCAATTATTTATTAAAGCTGAACTCCAGGAAGATGTACATGACAGATACTGATGCAGACCTGTATCCATTATTTCTTTGATAAATGTATTTTTGTTAAATGCATGCAGCACAAGTACCCTAATTGTATTTGGTATTAGCCCCCCACCATCTACTGGACAGCAGAGCACAGGCTGGGCAGAGTTGAAGAGACAATTCTTCGGCTTTCACCATCCAGTGAAGGGATAGGGCCCGCAAGTGTTACTTGTAACAGCTTCCCTGTTGACTCCCAAATGGCAGAATTTAGTCTCCAGATTTTTAATGAAGTTTCAGAAAATGGCATTCCCTTATAACTAGCCCCACGGTTTTAAAGATAATTTGTGCTGTCTTTTTTACCAGTTTCATGGATAGTAGAGGTAGCAGTTTAATTCAAGCCTGTTGACAGGTTTTTCTCCCACAAAAAAATCCACACCAGACCCAGGGCCGGATTTGCTCCACAATGCACCCCCTCCCCGCCAACCGAACCCCCCCAAATTAACAGAGAATGTGCGGCACGGTTAGTTCAAATATGTTTTGTTTACTTTTTTATCACTTTATTTATTTTTATTTATTTGTAGGTTGTTGCTTACTTTTTTTAATTTTTGTATAATTTTCTTATTATTTTTCTTATTCTTTACTTTTTTATTTTATTAATTTAATTATTATTTCTTATTATTTATTTATTTTTTATAAAAAAAAATTCACTTAACTTTTTTGCTATCACACAGGAGAAAACAATTTCCTGTGTGATAGCAATTAGAGGTGACATGTTCTCTTTATTGACCCTGTCACCTCCAAAACAGGAGTCCTAGCACTGTGCTAGAACTCCTGTCACAGCTGAGATGGGAAGAGCACAGCTCTCCCCTCTAACTGTGTACATCGGCAGCAGGGACAGGTAACAGACTCGGTGGCCAGGGGGGGGGGACAGAGTCCCGAAGACAGAGCCAGCAGAGAGAGGTATGTGGGGTGGGGGGGACAGGGGAGGACGGACGGGAGCACATATTTTACAAGTGATTTTGGCGACATCGCCGCAATCACTTGTTAACGAGCGAGCGGATTCCCCCATAACTTACCGCCCTTAACTGTATGTTACGGCATCGGGGGACTCCATGCCACTGCCGCCCCTTGGAGCTCTGCCGCCCCAAGGCCTGGCCTCAGTGGCCTTGTGGGGAATCCGGGCCTGACCAGACCCTTATCTAAGCTTGCAGTCTGGCTGGCTAGGAATGGGAGTGGGGGGGGTGTCAAGGGTATTCCCAAAACACCTTTGACATCAAATGAATCCCCTGAGGAAGACCTTGACCATGCAGGTTGAAATACGTTGGGAATTTGCACATTAGATATTTTAACATAATGTTATGTACTATCGTACGTTTGCATATTCTTGTTGAATTTTGCAAGGTGTTATATCCCCCAAACAGAGCTCATATTTTAAACGCCTAAGTGTCCAGTTTATATTGTCATTTTCAATAATGTATTCTTTCAAACTATTCTTCTTTTTAACTATTATTACTCTTGTCATGTGTCTTTCCTATGCTTCCCAAAACACCTTGTCCATATTTTGATGAGGACAAATGCCTCCCTACCACAACCCTGGCCAGGAAGTTCTGGGGGTCTGTAGGTTTATGATAATCTGGAAGTCCCTTAAAAATAAGAGAGTCCTCTAAAAAGTGCAAAGTACATAAAACCACAAGCAGTTTTTCATAACTAGTACTAGTGTCCCAGTCGGAAGATTTCCCTTCTATTCCAGTTCTGATGGAAACCCAAAATGTGTAATTTCCTTTCACTTTCAAGCTCGGTGATAATGGAAAACAGGGTAGATGGAAAAGGTCAATCTCCCTAACAGGGGCCCCAGAGAGTAATAAAAACCCGATGGGTGTTCTACTAAAAAAAATGTGCCTTTGGTTATTCTTTAATTCTGCTGCAGAGTAAAATTAGCAATAATTACAAACACAGTGCAGAAAATTAGAGAACATTTGCCAAATGACTCTGAATATCAGGTTGTCTTTTATTGGCTTACACAATAATGATCATGATTTATGATTTCAGTGTATTCCCTGAGCACCGCTGAGTTCCAATACAGGTACAATAACACGGTTATCCACAAACTCTATGTACCACATATGGGGAAGCCATGTAGAAATTGGTTGCATTGTGTCAGGCACTGAGGACAGTCATAACGGTGGCTTTGTCAGGCTCTGCAGGGCTCTTTGTGCCATTGCCTCAACTGGTAGGAGGTGTCTCAGGTCAAGAACAGGATTTCTGTTTGCAGCTTGCAGTCCAGTAATGTTTTGGTGTTACAGAGTACTGAGAGGTTGTAATGCACTGAACTTTGCTTACAAGACAACCTGAAATGTGTTCCTTTTTTTGTTCTGACGTCTTTGTACTTCTTACTATTAAAAAAAATGAAGTACCTCTCATTCTCTCCCTCCCTCAGCTTGTAAATGAGTTGCAGGTTTTTGGGGCGAGTACCTTTATTTGTCAGTACCTGCTCCCAATTCCTTGTCACTTCTTTCAGCTCTCCTTCCCACCCACAAACTCGTGACACATCTCTGTGCAGACAAAGCCCCCTTGGTTTAGACTCCCCCCACATACTTCCCAAGTCTTCCTGAACATACCTGTTTGAAGTGGTATGGCTTTAATTCTAGCCTTACTTGTATAGATTTTTCTTGTTCAGCCCCAGAGTCTGAATGAGAGAAATCGAATAGATTCTTTGATCCATACTAATCGGCTACAATTCAAGCCATCTATGGTTAGGTCTACTCCTATATGCCCTTTAAGTCATATAGCACTTGCAAGCCAGGAAGTGTCCTTTTTCAAAAATAATTTAATGCAATCTGTTCCAAGCAAAAAAAAAAAAATCAGAAAAAAATAAGTCATAACACATGGTGGTACAGGACTATAAAGAGAACAAATGGTGGAAGTCTTTAAGTCAGTGGTTGGAAAGGATTTTAAAGGTTCCTTACCTTTGATGAAGTATGTTCCTGTAAACGGCGCCTCTGCTTGCCGTATTGTGTTCCGCGCTGGAGCGCATACGGCGACTGCACGATGACGTCATCGCCCGGCGCTGTGTGCGTTCCAGCGTGGAACACGGAAGTGCGGCTCGAATTAGTGCTTATGCATTACACATGCCTGCCTCCTATAAACAGCACAGCGTGCTTAGTACACAATGTCCTATTATTGTCGGCCGTAGCCGGCTTGGCTACAAATCAAACTACTGGTGCCATCCATCCCCTCAACTAAACTAGCAGCACAACCTGGATCCATGATGCCTCTCAGTTATCCATTGCCTCCATCCACGCTGCCCATCTTATTGCTGTGGATGGGGACACCCTAAGATATCCGACATCAGGAGATCCTCCATGACAGAATTCCATTGCTGCTGCAATACTCTGTTTACTGGAGAATACTCGTCCTCTGCAAACGGATAAGTATCATTACTATGTTACATTTGTTGCTCTAGAATTACCTGGATCACATATAGCCTTGCTATGTACTGTATTTGAAACTGCCCTTACTTTTACTACCGTGCACCTTGAGACTTAACGTGCCTTCTTGAAACAGTTGTGGAAAATCTTAAACAGACATATACTCTTAAACCATTTAAGCTTCAAGTGTCTCCCTCAAGTTAATGCTACTTAGTATATATACTATAATGCATACAGTATTTTTATATGCTACGTGCTTGACATTCGTTGTTATTTGTATACGGGCTTCCACCCTAAAATACTGAACATGTTCGTTATACCCTTTCTTGGCTAAGGTTGGAAGGTATGTTGTAATACCTCCTCCCTTAGTAGCCCAATGCATTCCTTTATGTTAAGTGATATGATGTAAAGAACCCCCAAACTCCTGTTCTCTGATTGGAGTGATGCCTGGGGTCCCGTACTGATAATCACTTGCATAAGAGAAGTGCATTGGAATCTTTATTGCAGTTGTGCTCGTTGATCTTTATTCTAAATCTTTCTATGTTAGAGGTTAGAGGCATGTTGTAATACCTCCGCCCTTAGTAGCTCAACACATTCCTATATGTGAGAGAGATGATGTAGTGAACCCCCAAACACCTGTTCCCTGATTGGAGTGACGCCTGGGGTCCAGTACTGAAATCTCACATAACATAGGGAGGTGCATTGAATTCTTCCCTTAACCACAGTTGTGGTTCACTTTGTTCACCGTAATTTATGACAGTTCTACATTGTGAAGGCAGTTGGATCAGGTAGAACTCTTCTGGACAATGATGGCAGGTCCTCTTCCTGCTGCTGAACTTACAGTGCTGAGGGAGTTATTAGTTCTAAGTCTTCTGTGAAGATGCAGTGAACAAGCTCCTGACTGGGACTTGCTATCTCCTCCCTCCATTTTCCATTGTAATTTTTTTTTATAGTGAACACTACATATAACATGATCTCTCAATGGGGATGAATTGCAGGATTTGCTCCCCCATTCATTGATTGTGTTACATGCAGTGTACAGTATCAAACAGAGGAGGAGGAAAGAAGGGGGCGGGTCTCCATCAGGATCTTGTTCATTGCAACTTCACAGAAGACTGGGAGCTATTACCACCCTCAGGGTGGGAAATTCAGAGACAGGAAGAGGACCTGTCACCCCAGCACAGAATATTTCTACAGGAGGCAGCTGCCTGACAGACGTGGGATGCACTTTATTACAGGTAAGTTAGGACACTTTAGCTTTAAGGAAGGAAGAAATGCTGTGAAGGTAGGAGCAGACAGTTTAAGATGCCTGGTCTCCATTAGATGTGTTACGTCAGTTGGTATGAGAAAAAAAGACAAATTCACTATAATACATTATTTGCAAATAGGCCTGCTTTGAGAATTCTTTCACAGGAGCCAATTTGTAAAAAATGTTTTTTGCCTTTTAAGTCATCAAGGCCCCGTCTAAAATGCAGAGAAATGTAAAAGCTATGAGTTTTTCGAGGACAATTTGCTCATTTACCTGTGCCGTTTGGAGGCTTAATAAGCTAGCAGCTGTGCTGGAAGAGGTTAGCGCTAGTAATTAGCCCCCATGCGGCCCAAACCTGTTCTCTGACACTGGTTCTAGATCGCTGCAATCCTGTTACTGCTGCAGCAATTTGAACTTGCTGTCTTAATGTGGCTTATTTTGTAACATGACTATATTACTAAAACACTGTGTTTTCCACCTCTACAGCCGCTGCTGTGATAAGAAGAGCTGCGGGAACAGGAATGAGACTCCCTCCGATCCAGTGATTATTGACAGGTTGGAACTGTTTTTAAGTCTATTATTTATTTTAAATCTCATAACAATGAAACAATGAAACACCTGTCTTGTGCGACTACTCCTGTACACGTGAAAGCAGCAGTGGCATTTTGGTACAGTACAATTCTTAAGCTTCGGGAAGGAAAGCAGTCAAGCATAGGACACCTTTCCTACCCTCTACCACATCTGCTCCATTATTTCACATATAGTTTAATTGCTTCTCAAACTCTGCGAATACTACCTAAAGGGACACTAATATACAGTACTTAAAATACAATTGAATTCATGCTTTGGGCCTCATGCACACTGGGCGTTAAAAATTAAATTTTTAGGAGCGTTTGCCTTTTTTTTTCTGTCTCTGAACGCCCCTCAATTTTAGCCTAGGCATCCATCCATAGAGGCAGCTAAAACTCCACTGCTAGAACATTTGGGAACATCAGCATTTTGTCAGAAAAAAATGCTTGGCGTGGCTAAAGATGTGTAAACGTGTCTAAAGGCACGTTAATAAATCTTAAATAATATTATCATATATTATTCATATTAAATACTATTAGTCATAATAAATAATTATAAATATTAAATAATATTAAATAAATTATTATTCTGGCCAATGAAATGAATTAATGCCCAAGCACTTGACGCGCATAAACGTGTTTACAAAAACATGTCTTTAGGTGCGTTTTTGATGCTGCTTTTCTCCTGCCAGGAGACTTGCATTCACGAGAGCTGGGCACATGCTCAGTGAGCATGACGACTTAAACATGTTTTCCTTTACCATATCAACAAGTCTACTTTAATAATTATATATCTGCAGCATATTTATTTCATATCTAAAAATGTGATTGCTCAATATGTCTGCTTAAAGCGACACTTCTATTTTACCCATTTATTCAATAATTGATTTAAGGGGGGCACCAAGCAACCCCCCCCCCAAAAAAAACTGGGGGGTATAAATAAAACATGGGTCTGGTATAAATGTCAATGCCTAAGTTTAGTCTATAAAAAATAAATCAGCACAAAGCCTTGACTTTCTATGAATCTGTTGTATCTCTTGTGCTGTTTGCTCCTGGATTCCTTGAAATCGTTATGCTCAGACCCACCTACCCCACCGCTGTAATTTTGTGGTGCAACTTATCATGAGGGTCCAACTATGCTTGCGCTTTCTGCCCAGCTCCACCATTCATAGAAGCCATACTACAGCTTCTATGAATAACATATGAATTACATCTGCCTGCCCTCCATTCATAGATTAGGTTTCATTCATAGATTTCTGTAAATAAAAACAATGACACATTTTTTAAAATAAAAATACAAAAAATGTCCTGAGATGTACAGTACCTCCATGGTCAATCACATCGTCCAGTGATGCGAATCCATGTCATTTACGATACTCACCGCCTGTCAAAAGAAAAAACCCACCAACTGCCGACACATCTCTGGTCCAGTCGCCTCCCTCCAAATGACAGGTCTGATGACAGCTGTTGTAAACAAAGGGGCAGGGTTTTCTGGGTGATGTCATTGACCATATAAGGAACACAGAGAGACAATTGAAACATGAAATGGTCAAATGATGTCCTTTCTTATTCAAGACTCTTTATGTTCTGGTCTCTGCTACATACCGGTAGTTTGTAGAAATGGTAGTCCTACTACAGTAAATTGTATTAAAATGTCAATATGCATATTAATGAGGAATATATGGCCTAAATGTCAGCAACACAGTCTGTTTGAAATGTGCATGTTTGTTATAACACTGCTGCTTTTATTGTGTAAGTGAAGAGCACCTGTCACATAACAACAATGGAAAAGACAGCCATGAAGTTGGGTGAATCAGTCTCTAAAACAATGGGACCTGGTTATGGCAAATTAAGGCATTGGAATATCTCAATGATGAGAAATAAAAAGGATATATTTTCAAAGCTTTAAAATCATTAAACAAAATGGCTTGTACCACATTGTGTGACAGTTGCTTGCAAGAGTTGTAATATTTATGGTTTAGCCCACCGCCATTGCAATAGATCTCATAACTGTAGTAATCATATGTATGTCAGCCTTGGTAATTTTTATTTTTTTATGTGTGGCTTTGGGTCTTATCATTGCCTTCTTAATGATTTGTACATTGCTGGTCACTCTACTGGAGGCTCCGCTTATTACAGTCACTAATATTCAAAGTATTTTTTTTATTTGATATGTGCCCAAAAAATGCTCTCATATCAACCCAGCATGAAACAAAATGAAAATGTTTTTCCTTAAAGAAAGGCAGTTGGGATGTTGCAATATCACTCTTCATCTGCTAGGGATATGTGTACATTTTATTGGTTTTGTTTTGCACCCAGTACACAATTCCTTTCCTATATCAGATAAAATATACAATTTGATATTTAAGCCGTGTTTGGACTAGTTTATATGAAGAGTCAAAAGAGTCTCAAAGTTTTTATGTAGGTGAAGCATTGGATGGTAATAATATATTTTATAACTACAATTAACAAAGACACTCTCGTCACATAAGAAAAACTGTGCAAAGAGAAACTACTTTTTGCCCATGTGGAAGAATACAGCTCAGATGCTGGGAAAAGGTCCCCCAAAGTCTACTGGGAAACCAACACTTCTAGAAATGTCAAATTCCTGTGTCCTGTGTGACACTCGATGGCTCTTTCTGCTAACCTCCATGTCATTACTATGTGATGCAGTGACATGGAGGTCATCTGGAGGAACCAGTGAGAGCTGCAGGGGATCTATCAAATCCACACTCTTGGAAGTGTCAGTTGCCCAGCATTCTTCGTGGGACTATTTCTCAGCATTGAATCTGCCTTCAGCATTACTGTCAGGTGGAGAGGTTTTATTCCAATTCTTCTTTAGAGACATATTCTTTGTTCAAGTTATATTTATGTGACAGAGCCTCTTAAAGCTTAAAGCCAAAACTTTTTTAAATTTTGGATATAATGCTAAAGGTTTAGAACCTTGTTTAAAGGGTTTGTAAAGGTTCGTATTTTATTCTCTAAATAGGTTTCCTTTAAGCTCGTGCATTGTTGGTTCACTTACCTTTTCTTTCGATTTCTCTTCTAAATGTTTTTTTAATTTGTCTGAATTTCCCACTTACTGTTTTTTCTCAGTAAGCTTTCCCCATCATCCATGGGGGTTAGTCAGCCAGAACAGCTTACTGAGGAGGAACAGGACGTGAGAGAAAAAAAAACATTTAGAAGGGAATTTGACGGAAAAGGTAAGTGAACTAACAATGCACTAGGTTAAAGGAACCTATTTAGAAAATAAAAAACAAACCTTTACAACCCCTTTAAGGTTCTACTGCTGACTGTGTCCTCATTATCGAGATTTGCACTCTCTATTCATCATTGTAACCACTGTCACCAAGTTGGGAAGTGAAGATAAATCCAAAATGTGGTGTTTTACCAAGAATAGAATAAGATTTTAAATGTTCTGATAAGAATACTTGTTCAAATAAAAACTGCCTAAAAAAATAATTTCTCTTACTTTAGAGAGATTTTTTTCTTACTTCCCATTGTGTCTCTTAGATAGCAAAAGTTAAAAAACAAACTTTACAGGTGTTTTAACCATTCCGTATGCTCAGGGCTGCTGTTAGAAATCACGGGGCCCCGTACAGCCTACCTGGCAGGGCCCCCCTCAAATATATCAAACCAAGATTTTCAATTAAAATATACTAAAATTATTCTTAGCAGACAGAAAGATAACAGAGAAGCTGTGTGAATTAGCCCTTTTTTCAATAGTTTTTTTTTCTTTTAACAAAAACATTTAAATGTTTTGAAAAAAAATATTTGACAATTTGTATAAAAAAAAAGATTTTTTTCCCAAGAATTTTATTACATTTTACAAGGGTTTAAAACAATACAGGGTAACAATTTGTTATTTTTTTAATTAGACAGTGAAGCTGGCAGCTGTGTCCGTGTCTCTCCCTGCAGCAGCTGAAAGTTGTGGGAGGGAGAGAAAGCGGGTTCACATTGGGCATCCTGTATTTGCCCCTCCATCTGACCGCACTGATTCCCTCTGCTGTATGGGCCCCCCTGTGAGCTCGGGCCCCCTACAGGAGGACTGGTGGTCCCCCCCTATCAGCGGCCCTGCGTATGCTATCCGAAATGAAAAAAAGTTTTGGCTTTAGATACACTTTAATGAAAGTGGGGTTTTGAAACAATGAATTATGCTGTTCAGTGGAGTACTTTTTGAACGGAATGAATACATTTTTGTATTTGTTTTATATATGCTGTATATACCGTATATATATTTTTTATATGGTATATGTGTGTTTTTGTGATACGTTAACCCTGTTGAATGTGTGCTGTATGTATCTTTGTTGTAGACCTGATCAACATGGGTGATTGAATATTGTGATTAATTGTAGCGATGGCTCTTTTTGTGAGACTGCGGGAGGTTGTTATGCTATATTTTATATAATAATCTCAAAGTAATCTAACAAAGGTATATAAAATAAGGTAAAAATTGTCACCTGAATCCATAATTATTCATCTGACCTAATTTGAGTTAATTGTGTTAAATAATAACGATGGCTGTATTTCTCAAAAAGGCAAAACTGGATATTAAAATTGTGCCCATGCGCAAGATCAGATCCATCTCAATTTTTTTTAACTCTATCATTGATCACAGAAGGTCA
>NC_053491.1:336411340-336573840 GCF_905171775.1 Rana temporaria
TGGCAAAGTTTTCTGTGACATTTACACTTAAGTTGAGATCACTGTGTTATGTTTCTTCCACGAAGAATATCCAGTAAAGTATTTGTGTTAAATTGGTTACATTTGATTTTACACTAAAATTTGACTACTTTCCTTTGTACAATTAAGTTGATACAATATTTTTGTAGACAGCAGCTAGCTGATTATGTTTTTTTTCACAGGAAGCAGGTAGCTACGCTTGAGTATTTCTGGTTATTAAAAAAAAATAAGACAGCTTGCAAGGGAATTTACATTTTTTTTTCCTGGTGGCCACTTTGAATTAAACTTTGGCAATTAGTTAGCAACCTACTGACGCTGGCAACTCTTCCCCTAAAAAAATATATGTTGTAAATGAGCTTGTGAACCTCTAGATAGGTGCGTTCCTGCTCGGAATATGTTAAAAAGTGAAACGAAATGTGGGCCTTTCCTAAAGGTTTTTTTTTTTCTTTACGTTGTTTTTCCAATGGCCTTGCTGGGTTATGGAATTTGTCTGTCAGCAAGTAGGAATGCCTTGTGTAAGGCTCTAATCTGTGAAAGAATCCCTGGAGGAAATGGTTTCAAATGGAAACAGAATTAGTTTACCCTTGTTTAAAGAAATTAGTTTATGGGCTTATTCCAACAGGGAAAAAAAGAAAAGTTAAGTACCCCAAGTAAAAATTGGACAAATTTAAAGGTTGTGAGTATTTTGCTTACACCTAAAACCCATAACGAGTTTTCCTTCAAATTATGCATGTCATGTTTGAATATGTCTTTATCAAAAAAAGAAAGAAAACAAAATGAAAGTACTTGTTTCACTCATTTTAATGACCTAAAGCTGAACTTCAGGCACATAAAGTTCCATTTAATGTATTTCTCAATATCCTCAATGGGTATACATTCACTGCGTGTGCACCAAATGCCTTTACAAACACAGCGTAGTGGGAACAAATAACGGTGACATCATCATTGTACTCTACATAGCCTGTGTGGAGAGCAGAGCTGTGGGAGGAACCCAGCAGTTACAACCACTACAGACTGCCTGCAGAAAACTACAGGAGGGGTGGAGACAAGACCAATCATCCTACACAAGGAGAGAGAATGGCAGTGACTGGTCTTTTTATAGAAAGCTTCTGCACAAAGGAAAAGTTTTGCATTGGATTACTGTACAGATCTGGAAGCAGGGGTCAAGTCCTGGGGAAAAAAGTGTGGGAACTCTCACCCAAGATCACCCAAGAACCCCCACCAAAAAAATGATACCCTCATATGCACAATTACTAAACCGCTTGCTTAGAAAGAAGCAAGTTCTTTCTAATCCCGGCGATAAATCGCGGCAGACCTCCGCTATGTCTCCTGGGAACAATGACAAAAGCTCCCAGGAGACATTTGCAGCATCGAGGAAGTGTATAGATACACTACCCGATGAATCCATATACAGGAAGCGGCCAGTAACATAAAGGATACTAAGGTTCGCCTGCCCCTGACAGTGACTAGAGCTGGGCATCGCCGCTTAGTGAAGGATTGGCTTGGGCGTCTCGGCTGCTCTCGGCTGCTCTAGTCCTGCAAAGGGAACTGAGTTCCTGCTGTGAAAAAAGTGCAGGAACTCCGTTCCCACGCGTTCCCGCAGGACTTAAGCCCTGTCTGGAAGAAATACACAAAGCACACCAAGATTCAAGTAGGAATACACATGTCTCTTGTATAGAGACAATGTTTGCTGAAACTGGAGTTAAGCTTTATAGTGATATTAAAGGTTTACTTTCATGTCATACTCACCTGCTCTATGCAGTGATTTTGCTCAAAGCAACCCCAATCCTTCTCTTCTTAGGTCCCCCGCTGACGCTCTTGGCGCCTCCCTCTTGCCGTGTTCCCCCAGAGCAAGGATCTTGCAATGGGGGCACCAAATTAGGCGTGTTCCCGAGCCACTGCTCTGCGTATCCATTCACACACAGAGCCCTGCCTCCTCTCTCTGCTCATTCGCTCACTGGCTGTGATTGACAGCAGCGGGAGCCAATGGCTCAGCCAATGATAAAGGAGTGCCTCTGGAGGGCCAAGGCTCTCTTGCATATCGCCAAGTTGAGATGAGGCTCAGGTAAGTATTAGGGGTGGCTGCTGCACTGGGAATGTTTTTTTACCTCCATGCAAAAAAACCTGAGCCTTTAGGAGCACTGAACAAAGATTGTTTTAAATGTGTAGCAATATCAGGCTTACTAAATAAAACAGGTGCATGTGCAGTAACCTGGTAAACAATCTGAATGCCTGTGACTCATGGAAAATTATATTTGATTTCTTTCTTGGGGTTACTGAACATTATTATTATATAGGATTTATATAGTGGAAAAAAAGTTTGTGCAGCTCTTTATAATCTAAAGGCTGACAGTACAACTACAATACAATAAAATAAAATAAAATACAAGAGGGTTAAGAGGACCCTACTTATAAGAGCTTACAATCTAATAGGGTGGGGCAATTGGTACAAACGGTAGTAACTATGAGGGATGAGCTAATGGAAGAGGTAAATGTTGTTAGGTAGTGTACTCTACGTAGCCTGTGTGGAGAGCAGAGCTGTAGGAGGGACCCAGCAATAAACCTGAAGGCTTCCCCGAAGAGATTTATTTTTAGGGATCTCCTAAAGATGGTCAGAATGGGATATAGCCGAACAGTTTGAGGTAAGAAATCCCAGACGATGGGAGAGGCTCTGGAAAAGTCCTGGAGATGAGCATGGGAGGAGGAGACAAGAAAGCAAGAGATGTTGGGAGGAGAGGAGAAGATGGTTTGGGTGATATTTTGAGACAAGATTGGTGATGTAGCTCGGGGCAGAGTTCTAATTGGCTTGTATGTTGTTCATTTTTTGTTATTTAATTTGCTGGGGAATAGTAAGCCAGAGGAAAGATTATCAGAGAGGGCTGACAGTTGCTAAGGTAGATGAATCTGGCAACAGCATTCATGATAGACTGAAGGGGGGATAGCCTAAGGTAGGCCTAAGAGAAGGGAGTTGCATCAGTCATGGTGAGCGATAAAAAGGAAGTGAATGAGTAGCTTGATGGTTTCATTCGTTAAAAAGGAGTGAATTTTAGATTTGTTATGGAGGTGAAGTCTACAAGCTTTAGTCAGTGATTGGATTTGGGGCTGAAAGGACAGGCCAGAGTCTAGGATTACACCTAGTACCCTGGCATGAGGGATGGGACTGATAGTGGTATTATTGATCTTGATGGAAAAGAGATGGAAGAGGGCATGAACGGGAGGCAATATTAATAGCTGAGTTTTAGAAAGATTTCGTTTGAGGGAGTGGTGTGACATCCATGCTGATATATCAGCTAGTAAATGAAGCCGACCAAAGGGTTCGAATCTCGGCTGGTTCAGCAAATACTGGTCAAAAATCGAGCCATCTCTGAGCAGGCTGATTGTAAGTGGATCCATCAACCAGCATGTCAGATTTTTCATGCGATTATTAGTAAATCAGCCCCACTGTGTGATTATTTTGTTCCTTTTTCCTTCCAGTTGCAATAGGCAGGAAAATGTAAACTCAGCAGTGGTGTAATTAGTGCAGCTCAGTTTTTTTCCCCCTATAAAGTATTGTTTTACATGGTTTATATTTCAGCCACCACAAATGTTGCTGTTTTCTTTTTGTCCCTTTAGAACACCAAAAATTAGGGTTTGTCTGGAGACACACGAAAAACAATGTGAAGTAGCAAGAATATATTAATGCCCTTGGCAATGAACAAAATCTATCTATCTATCTATCTATCTATCTATCTATCTATCTATCTATCTATCTATCTATCTATCTATCTATCTATCTATCTATCTATCTATCTGTAATATATATATATATATATATTTTTGCCAATTTGCAATGACTAACTGATCTGTCATCGATGGTTTTAGTTTTGCAGTCTATATTTTACCTTGCAGCACATTTTTCCACGTATTACTTCCGTCCTGCGCTTGTTTATTTTTTTTCCCTTCTCCAGCCTTCCTCCTATTCCTCCGGCCAGTTAATAGTTCCTGTATCAGGCTTTTCCTTGCCTTTTAGTTATGTTTTACGTAATTGGATATCTCGTCGTCTTACTGTCCTGTTCTCATTACTGAACACTGTGAATTAACCCTCCTCTGAGTGTAGCAAGTGCACAGTGCATTAACGAGGACTGACAGTAAATAGGCACGGATCACTAGGGCGTGAAATTGTTACTTTTTAAGTTATGCCACTTCCTATACCAGTAGCAAAAAGAATCAGCTTGTTAATTTTATAGCCTTTTATATTTCTGGTGTTTTTATCATAATGATCTCATGACCATTACCACACATTTTTTTTATTTTTTTGGACATGGTAACATCTGACGAGCAAATGAGCATCGGTGTCATACTTCACTCCTAAGGTGGCGAATATACTTTAATTGGTAGTAAATTTGTAACAGTACTTATATGCTGATATATAGTAGAAAATGTACAGTATCTTTCCATGCAATGTATACAGCTAAACCAATCATGCTGTATTACAGGTAATTGGTATTACATTTTCTTCTGCCTTACGGATGAAATAAAGCATTCGCAAATATTGACTTGTTATCTTTCAAGGTTATGAAACAGAGACTGTAAAAACGCTATTTATTAAATTCACCTATTTCACAGATTCTTCTGAGCTATAGCAGTTTAGTTTACCAGCTCTAATTTGTTCTATATTTCCTCTACAAGACAGATAGATTCTAGATCAATAATTTGAAAAAAATATGTAATATTTGGAGACATAGGAGTTAATTTACTAAAAAGTGAATAGGCTGTATACTTTGAAAGGGAATTTGCACTTTGAAAGATAAGTTTTTTTTTTTTAGCTTAGTGAATAAGATGAAGCTCTGCTGATCCATTGTCCAATTATGTGCAAGCAAATCTACTGTTGAGAAACCCAAATGAACAGGATAATGCCTCCCATGGCACTAGGGGGCACTGGTCCCAACGGCTGCTCAGTCCCTATAAAGGCCTGAAATTAAGCCATTGCTGGCTGCAGAGGATTTTAAGAAACGTATTCTATGTGTGGTTGTGGCCTTCATTGTTTAACCAGAAAGGAAGTACTGGGTGGTAGGTAGGTTTAGCATACAACACTGCTATACACATATGGGACACCACTGTGTGATTCTTTTTGTAAAAAAGAACCTACACTTTAAAACTGAATTCCAGACAGTCATACACTAGAAATACACAGATGAATTACATACATATATCATGGGTTATCTGGCTTCATAATTATATCCTGCCACTTCTGTGGTTCAATTGTGGCAGACAACACAAGTAGGAGGGTGACACCACTTTCTGTGTTAAAGTTATGGGAGACAGTGGTTTCATTGACCAACATGCAGTTTGCTGATTGGACAATGAAAGAACAGTTCATTTGATAAACTGATAATTCTCATTCTCTCTCCTCCTGTCAACATGTTTCTGTTAGTGCATGATTGTGCATGCAGCAGTGGAAAATAGTGCAGCTCATCCCTCTATCAGTCTGAGTGCTGCTATGCAAAGAATGATAAAGGCAGATATAAAGACATACTTGCATACTTATGCTAGCTGCACATAAAAAGGAAAACACAACTGCATTAAAATAGTTAATATCAACCAGGAGTTTAGCTTTAAATGTATTTTCTTTTATTCTGATTTCAAGAATTAATAGAAAATAACACATTTTGCATTACAATTTTAATACATGGTTTTCGTTGAGCTAGCTCTGTAACTTGTAAAGGGCATTTAAAACAGGGTTTATCATGTATGACTAAAGCAAGGTTTCCAATGATGTCAGAGGTGCACCTAAAACCCACAAGACGAGTAGGTGTCATCATTTACACAAAGCTCAGCTGACAAACTTCCCCACAAAAGAAGTCATCTTAATCATTTCTAGACTAGGAATATGTAAATGAGAATATATTGCTCCACTGGTCAATTGCCATCATGTTTTGTATATTTATGATGTCTTTCTTTAAGTGCGAGGCAACAAATCAGACAGTTAATTGCAAATAATATTCAAGGAGTTCTGCAAGTTTTATAAGTGAAATGTCCTGGTCTGGGTCTTTCATTCTGATTCTAGCTTATGAGTGGATCACAGGCTAGGAACAAGAACACAACCAATAAAGTCAGGAAAGACTAAACTACCCTCACACACTCTTCAAACTTATAGAAATTAACCTTAATCTGAGTTTTATATTAAATGTTCATTATCCATCATATCTAGATGGATTAAGGCTTTTGACATGACCTATGGAAGGAGTATAATCTCTTACTAAATCATTTAAACGGCTCAACTTCTGAGCTTGATCTGAGTACCACTGTCCTGTACATCTGTGTTTCCTGGTAAACCCTGGTACACAATAGTAGTTTTTTTTTTCGTTCAACCTAGCAAAACTGAAGAGCTCAGGAGGAGCTGCTGTACCAACTATCCAATGTTAGTACAACGATCTCCCCTGCTGAGCTATTGTGTTATGACTGGGGGACTACCCTCTGCCAGAACACACCAAGCAGCGTCCTCAGCCATTGCCTGAGATCGCTGATTGGGTGCCGATCGTCAAACCTTTCTCGGTTATATCCCTTCCTGTCAGATGGGCTGCCATATACAGGGGCTGAATGTTGGCCATTTTCTATTGAACCAATGCCAACCGATATTCGGCCCATGTATACGGCCCTTAAGGCTCAGTGTTGTGTAAAAATCGATTGTAGTGAAATTCTAGTGGAGAGTAATGGGAATCCTGGGCATAAATAATCAAAGGTTTGGGCTTAGATGTTCCCAGTATTCGGTCACTAGCAATCAGTGTGTTATACTCAATGCCAGAATGAAGGAGATGCCTGGACAGGCTAATTCCCTTATGTGCTGTGTACCGTACGACCAAATGCTTTTGGACACTTGGTTATCACATCTATACTATATGCCCAAAACCCTTCCTTCCCCTTAAACCACTGAGGTAATGTTTTTCCAGTGGAGGGCATGGGTAATGCTTCAGCATACAAACATGCTTTAGACAGGTATGCGTTTTCATCCTTGTGGCAACAGCTTTGAGAAAGTCCTTTCTGTTCCAGCATGACTGTATTACTGTACACAAGTCCAGCTCCATAAAGACATGGTTTGACCAGCTTGGTGAGGAGGAACTTGTGTGACCTGTACAGAGCGTTGACCTGAACGCTACAAATTCCCACAAACACATTCCAAACTATTGTAAAAAGCCTTCCCAGAAGTGTGGAGACTGTTATAGCTTCAACGAGGATGAGGGGCTACCCCATATATTAATTGTCCATGGTTTTGCCATGTGGTGTCCAACAAGCTCATATAGATATAATGTAAGGGTAAGCTTTTAACGGAAACCGTGAGGATCTAAATCCTAAAGCTATCATTGAGGACTTGTTTTTAAAGGTACAAATGCCAGGGCTTTAATGCCAATACTGTCTTCTCTACCTATGCTGTCACTGGGCTGATTTACTAAAATACTACATTCTTTAAAGTGAATTTGTCAATTAGGTTAGTCAATAATTAAAGCTCTGTTTATTTCAATCATCCAATTATATGCAATCACAAAATTAAGTTTACCTCGCAAGGTTTATTATTTTAAATATATACAGTTTCTCATCATGTGGCAACAATATTCATATTTCTATGCTCATAACCTTGTTTCCTTTAGTAAATCCAAAGGATTGGAAAAATCAGGCAGCCAGTAGAGTGGGAAATGACATTGGGCCATATTCTGAGTAAATATCCGCCTGCTTCGCTTAGGGCACTTACACTCCGCTGTCCCAACTTACTGGAGCAGGTGTTGTATTCCCCAACCACTTGCTCCATAAGTTGGGACAGCGGAGTGTAAGTTTCCCGGCGTAGCCTGGCGGATCTCCAAGGGGGCGGCTTCTATTCAAATGAAGCGCGCCCCCGATACAAAAGAACTGGGCATGCGCCGGGCTGCAAAAAGCCCAGTGCGCATGCTCCAGTTCTCGGCGGAAAACGTCAATGACGCCGACGTGTGCGTCATTGACGTAAAGTCGTATTCAAGAACGACTTACGTAAACGACGTATCCGACGAAAAAAACACGACGGGGACCCGACGCCATCCGTAACATGGCCTACGCGAGACTTGCGGAAACTTACCCCTCATATAGCAGGGGTAAGTTTCCGCTTACGCAAACGACGTTAGCGACGGTTACGCGACGCGAACTCGTTCGTGAATCGGCGTAGAAGGATCATTTGCATACGCAAATGACTCCTTCACTTAAATGCCATCTAGCGGCGGCCGGCGTCATTGCATTTAAGATCCGCCAGTGTAAGTGACTTACAGATGGCGGATCTTAAGTGTATCTATGCAAAAATGATTCTGAGAATCAGGAGCATAGATACACGGGTCAAAAAAGGGAGTTACGATGGAGTATCCTGAGTTACTCCATCGTAACTTTACTCAGAATATGGCCCTATATTCCCATCTTTATGCATTCTCTGGGTCAGTGACTCATGAGTAAAAAAACAGGACAAAGATGAATGCACTATACATTTAAAACAGTGGTAGTAGTAGTTCCATGTATTACTTTTTTGCTTGGTTCCCCCCAATTATCAGGTCACTAACAGCTCCAGTATACCCTACCAGGATGAAAGCTATAATTTAATTGAATCAATAATACAGGTATTAGCTTGAACAGGATGTTGTAGATAAACCTTTGGGCGCACACATGAAACTGCTACTTTTATTGTGGCATAAAAGGAGGAACAGATACTGTATAATAAGGTGAATAAATCAGGCTATGACAAGCAAGATGTAAACAAGACCATTGTCTTACAGTCACAGTTTAAAGGAGATCTATAGTCATAGTATACACTTTCATTTTATAACATCCAACTTGTAAATACAATACAAAAATTGTAAATACAATATAAACTATAGTTCATTTTGACAAACTACTGAAATAACCCTTTATGTTGTGAGTTCTGCCTCCCTGCTGGCCATTTCTTTCCAAATCTCATAGAACCTTGAAAAATGTGTCGGAAAATATGGTATAAAAAGCTCCAAATATAAGTAAAAAAGTCCAATACACAAACGGACCAGAGATTAAAAAAAAAATGCAATATTTACCACCAGTGTTTTGCTGGCGGTATCACATGTGCTCTTTTTTGGAAAATAGCTGGTTGCTAAGGAGTGGGCCGGCCAGTTCCCCATATGCCGACAGTTAAAAAATTTGTAGTGTTCCCCTCAAAGTCCATACCAGACCCTTATCCAAGCATACAGCCTGGCAGGTCAGAAAGGGGGGGACGAGCGAGTGCCCCGCCTCCTGAACCATATCAGGCCACATGCCCTCAACACGGGGGCAGGCGCTTTTGGGTAGGGGGGGCTCTGCCCCCACCTAAAGCACCTTGTCCCCATGTTCTTGGGGATAGGGGCCTCATCCCCACAACTCTGGCAGGTGGTTTGCGGGGCCTGCGGGTAGGAGGCTTGTTGGAATCTGTAATGTCCCTGTAGCAAGGGAGCCCCCCAGACCCTAGCCCCCCCATGTGAATGAGTAGGGGGGGCTCTGCCCCCACCTAAAGCACCTTGTCCCCATGTTCTTGGGGACAGGGGCCTCATCCCCACAACTCTGGCAGGTGGTTTGCGGGGCCTGCGGGTAGGAGGCTTGTTGGAATCTGTAATGTCCCTGTAGCATGGGAGCCCCCCAGACCCTAGCCCCCCCCATGTGAATGAGTATGGGGTACATTGTACCTATTCACCAAAAAAGTGTAAAAAAAAATGCAGACAATTCCTTTAACAAAAATAAAAAAACAGTGTCCCCCTATGTAAATCCATCATCAATCAAGATGCCCGTGCACCTCCGGAACCTGAAAAACAAAGCTCTGCTCGGGAGGACAGCTGGAGCGCTGAATACCTCCTCTGCCGTTTGACAGTCCCTATATAGTAAAGGTGATTTCACCTGGTGGTACCGCCCCCTCATGACTTCACAGATCGGAGCATGCTGGGTCAGTGACACACAAGGTTTAAAATGTGCCCCCTCATCCGCTCATGATGTGCAAGCTTAGGGGATCCTACACCCAGGAGTCATTTGTCAAAATCACTGCTCCTGTCAGCCTTGTAACAAAAGGAAGATGCCCCCAGTAAACCATTGTGCCCAGGGCAGCCGACCCTCACGCCCACCCCTTTACCCAGCCCTGGCCCCATGTCCCATGGTGATTATTTCTATCATATTTAGAAAGCCAAGATGCCACAGTAATTTTCCCATAAATGCCACTCCAAAAAATACTCACGTGCAAAAGAGTTTTCCTTTCATTAACAGTCAGCATCGTCTTGTATCAGGGTAACAATGCTTACATGCCACTCTTGTTCTTCCCATCATCATTCTCAAATTTAACATGCTTGTGTGTCACAGTTAATATTCCCACCACAGTCACAGTGAGCAGCTACATGTACCACCGTGATTACTATTTTTTTTTCCCATCAGTGCCGCAGTCAGAAGACACAGATGCCATAGTGCCATAGATGCCATAGTGATTGTTCCCACCAATGCCAGAATGAAAATGCTCACATCTAAAGTGGTTATCCTCTTTGCCAGTCAGCATGATCTTATGCCAGGGTAACAATGCTTGTGTGCCAGCTTGTATATTTCCAGCATTATCAAACTGAAAATGCTTGTGTGCCACAGTGACAGGGATTATTTATTTTAGTGTTACAGAAGGCCCAGGTGCCATAGTAATTGTTCCTATTGATGCCACTGTGAAAATGCTCATTTGCTAAATGGTTATTCTGCCTGCCACTGTGAACATGGTTTTGCGCCATGGTAATGGATTTTAAAGCAATCTCATAGGCAAATTTATCCTCCTAATGTCACAGTGAAAATGACCATACGCCACAGTGATTATACCCAGAGAGTCACTGCTTTGGCACATATCGAGATGACACATCACCTATCCTGTGTCTCAGTTGTCATTGTCCTCATACATACTCACTCGGGATGACACATCACCCATCCTGCATCCTACATTGTCGTTGTCCTCATACTCCCTTGAAGTGCAGCACAGGGTTTGAAATTATGTACCTAATAGCACATTACCATCACTAGCCGTCTTGGCTGAAACATACATTTTCAGGCTTCGTTGTAAGCCCTGGTCGCTATTTTTGTATGTGCAGAGTGTCATAAGTATACCCAGAACCTTGCAGTCCTGATTTCTGAGAAAGGAAAATGCTGCCTAATGATCTCATGATATCATTTGAAAAGAGCTATTTCCGTGACAGAAATTCACTACCCCCATTAAAAGCGAGAAGTTATTCCGAGCAGCAAATCATGGCTCCAAGAACGGGGGAGGAGAGTTTCTTCTTTTAAATTAAGTTCAGGATTGATTTAACATTCGAATTGTAACTCATATTTGAATTTAAAAGCGTTGCTATAAAATTCCTGTGCTGGAATGGAATAATTTGTGGTTTTATTACCACAATGGGTATCCCAATGTCCTAACCTTTTTCCTCACAGTTATTTTAGTTCAATAAATAAAACCTCATTAGTCTATCCCTATTTCAAAGAGTTTATTAAATTTTACAGGAGTAATTAGCATAAGCTCTGCTAATTTTTCTAGAAGACTAATGAGTGAGTTTGCTAATTAGGTTTGCAGCGCAACTAACAGAAAAAAAAGATGGCATTGCAGAAAGTAGATCAGTGCAAATCGTGTTTTCCATCGTTTCCGTAGCCACAAAAAAGCAGATTTTGCTGGACATTAGCTTAGGTATACGCTTTC
The DNA here is from genome assembly GCF_905171775.1 of Rana temporaria. Taxonomy (NCBI): domain Eukaryota; kingdom Metazoa; phylum Chordata; class Amphibia; order Anura; family Ranidae; genus Rana; species Rana temporaria. The sequence goes on from NC_053491.1 coordinate 336,423,057, forward strand.
AGCTGTAAATAAATGATGAATTAAAGGGAAACTCTGAAAAAAGAAAGACTGCTTTTAAAAAAAACATTAAAACATAGCTAAACTCAAAAGCAAAAATGTATATTAAAATGTTATTAAATCCACAACAGTAAAATCAGTCTATATATTCATTAAAGCATGCTTGTTATACTAACTGTGGAACCCAAAGGGTCAATCCTCTGCATTGTGTAAACCTGTCTTCTCTGATCCTCCCCTTTTTCCACAGTCCTCAATCCATCTCCTGATAGTACAGAACCTTGGGGGCACTCTGCACAGGCTCAGTTTGGTTTGGTGTATATTGCTGGAGAGTTGTTTTTTTTTCTTGGGAGGGTGCATGTGATTGGCACAGGGCCAATCAGCACTCTCCAGACAGAGGTTCAATGGTCCTGCATCCTCATAGGACAATCAGAGGAGATTGAAAACTCCTCCTACAAGGTTTTACCAGTGCTCGGAAGGACACTAGAAGTCACAAGACTGCCATATACTGCTGATGAGAAAATGTATTAAGCAGCATGGTCTTGTACCAGGGTAACAATGTTTACATGCCACTCTTGTTCTTTCCATCACTATCCTAAAATTTAACATGCTGTGAATATACTGAATGCAGGGTCCTGGGTTTAGTAACACTTTAACAGATTACTAGCCCTCTGATGTGCTGGCTACATTTGTATTATTCTTTTAGTTTTTTTTTTCCTTTTATTTTCACTTTGTTATCCTGTGAATATTGAATAACACACTTCCTGTCCTAGGTTGACAACGCTTACTCCACCGTATCTGTCGGAGCAGAGTTGTCACACTAGACTGTTTTCCTGTTTTGGATATTTCCATTATATTGGGGTGTGGAGGAATTTATCGTTTATAGAAAATAGCTTAGAAAGAAGATAGCATTTGCATTTCTGCCAGAATCAACAGGCCATTTGTTGGAGCTGCGGTGGCTCAACGCGATTGGCACTGCGCTGACAAGCCATTCACCTCTGCAGCTAGGGGTTCAGATCCCGGTCTCGGCTACATGTGAATTGAGTTTGGTGGTCTCAGCCCGGCTCCCGGTGGGTGTGCTATGCAAGGTAAGCCTGCGCTTAGTACACCCACCCCCCTCCCACAAAAACCACCACACTTACACGCACTCGAAATTGGGTTAACATGCACGCACTTTGACCACGCGGTCTCTAAAAAAGTGAGGCGAAGGACTAACGGGGCTGGTTGAGTGGGCAAATCCTCTCACTCCCTTATAGGGAGTCCCTCTGCCCCGTTGGGCTTCAAAGCGGAGCAGGTAGGGCGGGCTGTGTGGGAGGACCCCCTCACACACCCGCCATTGCCACCCGGGGCATGGAGAAAGGTGGAAAATTGCCTCTGGGGGAGGCCTGTCTACTCCCAACTCCTGCAGTCCGGCTCCTCTCTCGAGTACACGCACAAAATACACTTTAAAAAAAAAAAAAAAACAGGCCATTTGTGTACTTGCTGAAAATGTTCTTAGCCTGGTAAATGAAAATTAATGCAACCAAAATATATAACGTCTGGCAAGCTGCAGTGTATTCAACTTTTCTCGTTGATGTTTTTTAAAGGCCTTCCTGTAAAATCATTCATTGCCTCTCTTTCTGTCATAACTAGCCATTGCTCCTTGCACAAATCTTGAGGTTGCAATTCTGAAGTGTAAAAACTTACGCTAAAAACAAATGTGTTTCAGTTGTAATTTTACCTTACTATATAGTGGTGACACTTTTTTCTGCAGGACTAAATAGAAAGCATTCAACTGTTCTCATTTCCTACCCTACCCCCAAAATTGCTAATGTCTTTATGATAGTCACATACCCTAGGACCACCTCGGGGGAAGACAATTATCCTATTAGCATGTTTTGGGGGAAAACTGCAGCACCCAACAGAAACCCATGCCAACATGAGGAGAAAATGCAAAATCCATGCAGTTAGTGTCTCTGGAGTTAAAACCTACAAGGCAAGACTGCTATCCACTTGGCCACTATGCTGCTTGAAGCAGAATTCCAGGCAATCAGCTAAATACAGAACTGAAATATATATATATATATATACACTATATTACCAAAAGTACTGGGATGCCTGCCTTTACAAGCACCCCAGTACTTTAATGGCATCCCAATCTTAGTCCGTTGGGTTCAATATTGAGCTGGCCCATTCTTTGCAGCTATAACAGCTTCAAAATTTCTGGGAAGGCTGTCCACATGGTTTAGGAGTGTGTCTATGGGAATGTTTAACCATTCTTCCAGAAGCGCAGGGTCAGGCACTGATGTGGACAGAAAGGCCTGGCTCGCAGTCTTCGCTCTAATTCATCTCAAAGGTGTTCTATCGGGTTGAGGTCAAGACTTTGTGCAGGCCAGTCAAGTTTCTACACCCAAAACTTGCTCATCCATGTCTTTATGGACCTTTCTTTGTGCACTGGTGCGCAGCCACATTGGAACAGGAAGTGGCCATCCCCAAACTGTTCCCACATATTTAGGAGCATGAAATTGTCCAAAATGTCTTTCATTGGAACTAAGGGGCCAAGCCCAAACCCTGAAAAACAACCCCATACAATAACCCCCCCCTCCATCAATTGATTTGTACCAGTGCACAAAGCAAGGTCCATAAAGACATGGGTGAGCAAGTTTGGGGTGGAGGAACTTGACTGAGTCCTGACCTCAACCCGGATAGAAAATCTTTGGGATGAATTAGTGATCTCAATTAGCGAGCCAGGCCTTCTCGTCCTACATCAGTGCCTGACCTCACAAATGTGCTTCTGGAAGAATGGTCAAACATTCCCATAGACACACTCCTAAACCTTGTAGACAGCCTTCACATAAGAATTGAAGCTGTTATAGCTGCAAAGGGTGTGCCAACTCAATTTTGAACCCTACAGACTAAGACTGGGATGCCATTAAAAAAATTCATATGCGTGTAAAGGCAGGTGTCCCAATACTTTTGGTAAAAGTATAGTGTATATAGGAAATATTTAACCTGCAAAAAGGATTGTTATTCCGATCAGCCAGTCTTGCAATGTGGGAATTCCTGACATACACCACAACCATACCAGGGACCCAATTTTTCTCCACTGAAGTTAAGCAATACATGCTGGCTGAGAACCAAGCCCCATTCTGCTGATAGGACAATGAAGCAGCATAATATTTATTACAGATTTTTCTATAGTCTTGACAGTTTAAGCAGTACTTTTACATATTGTACATTCATATTAGTCACTGCCCTCAAGGAGCTTACAGTCTAAGGTCTCTATCTCTCATGCATACAACCACACACATACTAGAGACAGGAGCCAAAATGCGAGAGGAAACCAGAGTACCCTGAGGAAACCACACAGACACAGAGAGAACATGCAAACTCCATGTAGATAGTGTCCAGACCAGGATTCGAACTGGGGACCAAATTGCTGCAAGGCACAGTACTAGCCACTATTGGTTGGCTCAGAGTGTTGACCCTTCCTCTTCCAGTTTGGCTGTCCAGAGGATTTCAAGAAGCTATAATAAAGGCAAATTCAGGTTATGGAAAACAGTAAACATTTTTTTGCCATTTCATTTCCCTGTGATTCTTTCTTAAGATGTCACGGCTGGTTTTCTGGTTAAAGTATTAAAGTAACAGCTGACGTTTGTGTTTTGTTTTATTGTTTTCATGATTGGAACCAGACATTTTGTTTGACCATGTTGGCCATGCAATTGTAATTCCTGCCTTAATTGAAATCATAACATCATCATTTCCCATGGACAAGCAAATATGAATGCCAAATTTCAGACCAGTTTTAGACAGAGAAGTTTCAGGAGCAGAACATAACAACAAATCTGATGATAATACAGCACAGATGAACTTTTGATAGCCTAAAGGGAAACCATGGCATGTTTTTAGTAAGTGTACATTTTGAGAAGTTATTGTAACATTTAGCCAAAAATATCTACAATGTGGTTATTTTCACTGTTCCATATTTTGTAATAGAGTTGGGGTTTTCTCAGAGTGTATTAAAATTTATATTCTCATATCAAACCCTCTTTAATGGCATAAAGATTACAAATTAGCAATAATTAGTGGATATTAAAACAACAAGGCTAAGGAGACAAGGATTGGCCTTTGGCTGTTTCACACATAAAGCTGGGCATTTCAAGGTATTCAGGGTGCATTAACCAAGCACACATCCAATGCATATGTGTTGCGGGGCATCAGAGACCACCATAATACACTACTGCATATTTTGGCGCGTTGAGTGCAAAAAAATATTGCATGTCCAATATGTTATTCATTTTGGTTGAATGGGCTGCCTAACACAGCACCTGTTAGAAGTTGACATAACGCCATGCATTAATGTAATGCACCTGAACAAGGAGGTGTGAATGGATTCTAAGTCATTGTGGAACCAGTATGTAGCACATGAGTTAATACGGTGGCTGCCATTGCTGACCCCTTTAGAAATTGCTAGTTGCTTGGCAGTTATGTCAACTGACTGGCTTCTGTTTTCTGAGTCACTGACCTGGAAGAATTCTGCTTCTTCTGTGTTAGTGGCTGGGTTAGTCACTCAAGTACTGAGGTCAGAGGGTCAGCATGAGAGTCAGTCAATCAGTATTTTCAGAAAAGTCAGCAATGGCAGTTCTTGGGAAAAGTTTCCTTCATATAGGTGCTTTTGTGCCCCTAGAAACTACATTCAATCATATTTCCAGAGCTAACAAATAACAGTGTTTTACTGGTCACTGGGGGGGGGGGGGCAAAATCTCTAGTTTCCATTGATACTATTGTTAAAAATAAGCAACACAATAATATAAAGGATGACACTAAAAATTATATAAACCCACTTTGGTAATAAGGTAGTATTTTTATTTCCTTATATAGTGTATGTCTCTGTTTTAGGGCTAAAAGAGGGACATTTGGAGACAGGAAGGTCTGTGGGTCCAAATGCCCATTGGTCCTTCAAAAGAATGAATTGTATTATTGCTACCCATAAGGACAGCAGCTGATGGCTGAAGTTTTTGGAAAAAATAATCTTCCATTTATGATTCTGCTTCACTGGGCTAATTGACAGCTCGGCTTCCCTATCGGTTTTCTTAGGAGCACAGGTTCCGCCAGGCTGTCTTACAGGAGACCAAGCTAATGGATCTTTGACTATATGTTCCCATATACCTTCCAAGGAGTGTACATCTTCTGTATATTCCTCCTGCAGTCAGCCCCTGACTGTGCAAGTCACAGACTTTTCATTGCCTCCTGTAATTTGCCAAAGGGAACAATTTACTCTCTGCCTTTCTTATTGGGAACTTTTTTTTGGAAGTGTGTGTGTGTCAGTGGAACCTATAAGCTGGAGAATGTTTGGTCTAATAGCATTCTACGAAGGTAATGGTGCCAGGGCACATATTCCTAATAAGATATTGTCCAGGCTGTTGCCATATGCTTTGGAGGCTGCCTCGTCTCCCTTCTTCCTTTGATTCCCCTCAATAAGATTATTTCAAACACTCTAATCCTGAATCATTGACATGGATACAAAAGCCCAGTGACATCTAATAGATTCCTCTTAGCTTTGCTTTGCCTCTTGTTCCGTTCTTTTTCTTCTCCCTTTTTTTCCCTTGACAAAAAGCTGACAGACACTCGGGTCCCGTCCCTCAGCAGCAGCATGGGGGGCGATGCGTCGAGTATAAAAGAGGAAAAAGAAGCTGACATAGGGCTGATAAGCTACAGAGCCGAAAGCACCATAGATTAAAAGTAAATGCCAGTAAATCCTATCCACTCTCTCGCTCCCCTCCGGCTTCCATTGTTTTGTTTAACCGTTTTTGTGCCGAAGCCAGGATACAATGATCTGCCACAGCGAGCAAGGTAAAGACCAGGTTTAAAGTTCCCCTTTCAAGGTGTGAGCTCAGTTTCCAAGTATCTGGCAAACTTTTTTTGTTATACAGCTCCAACTTTAAAATGGATCTATTGAGTGCACTTAGCGCAAGGTGGTCATTTTTCTGGGCTGAACTGAATAGGCAGCCTGTGAAATCGCAGGGAATTATTGACACCACTGAGGAATGAGGTACTTACTGGAACCATTAGCATCAAATATGAAGTGATTACTTTAAATATTTACTTTGCTTAATATCACTGTTCTCACAGACAGAGCACCTCTTGTTATGCACATCATATTTGAAGTGCAATCTGTATCATCTATGCAAAGCAAGAACCTCTTATCCCTCTGTACATGCTCAGTTGAACTTTCCAAAGGATTCCTAAGGTAGGTATTCATAACCTTTCTTGCTGTTTGGGAACTTCCATTCACCTTTGACTCTAGTTAGTTAAGCATGAATTGTTGCTGAAACTTTAAAGGGAGGAGTATATAAAGGAAAGGATGACCATTTCCTGGGCCTGATGTAGGCCAATAGAAACCCGAATAGTATGTCCATCTATATATAGGCCTTCTAGGAACATCAGATTTGTTTCAAGTGACCAAGGTGAAATAATGGAAGGAAGAGTAGAAGCAAAAGGGAGGGAACAAAAGAAGGTAGGAAGGCAAAGAAAAAAGAAACAAGGAATACTAAATGAAAGTTAAGAGCTGAAATTAAGATATGATTATCAAGAGCCAAGGAGGATATTTTCCTAGGTTTGATGTATGGCAATAAAAACCTGGATAGTAGTCCATCTATATTAAGACCCCTTGGGAACATCAGATTGGTTTCATGTCACCAAGGTGAAAGGATAGAAGGAAAGGTAGGACAGAAGGAAGAAAGGAAATGAAAGAGAAGGAACAAGAAGGAGGAATAAATGAAGATAAAAGCTGAAATTAAGATATGACTATCAAGAGCCAAGGAGAATATTTCCCTGGGCTTGATGTAGGCCAATTGAAAACTGGATAATATGTCTATCTATATCGAGGCTCCCTGGAAACATCATATTTGTTTCAAGTGATCAAGGTAAAATGATGGAAGTAAAGGTAGAAGGAAAAGGGTGAAAAAGGAAGGAAGGAAAGAAGGAAGGTCAAGAATGAGGACGAAATGAAGGTAACAAGCTGAAAATAAGATATGACTATTAAGAGCCAAGGAGGATCTTTCCCTGGGTTTGATGTAGGCCATTTGAAACCTGCATAGTATGTCCATCTACATCGAGGCCCCTAGGAACATCAGATTTGTTTCAAGTGACCAAGGTGAAAGTATGGAAGGAAAGGAGGAAGAAAGGGAGGAAGCAATAAAGGTAGGAAGGAAAGAAGGAAAAATGTCCTAACTGTAAAGTCTACACAACTTGTATTTGTATGATTTCTTCCCATGGTCCTCATTCCACCGTCTACTGTTCCAAGCTTGACATGTCATACCAGGCTTGATTTTGTGTTACATAACATGTTAAAACTATATAAGGATAATCTGAGAGTGTCTAAGCCACAGTAGTCCACTTAAAGCTAAGCGGTCAGATTTGGGGATGCTTACCATTTAAAGTCCTTATTAGTTTAAGACTGTTCAAACACTAGTTTTCTAAACTTTAGCTAGTGAAATCAACTATTCAGGTTACAATTTGATTGTACAATCTCCTTTTGGGCTCAAGTTGACGAGTGTTCTTGTCCAAGACAGTTGCATACACTTGAATAAAAAATGCAGTGTTTTAGAAGAAAAGGTAATGCCCTGTACACACGATCGGTTCGTCTGATGAAAAGGAAACGATGGATTTTTTCATCAGATATCCGATGAAGCTGACTTTCATCAGTCTTGCCTACACACTATCGGTTAAAAATCCGATCGTTTCCCCACAGACGAACGGTTTTTTAACCATACGAAAATTTTAAAACAGGTTCTATTTTTTTTTTACCAATGGGAAAAAACTGATAGGGCCCACACACCATCGGTTTGTCCGATGAAAACAGTCCGTTTTCATCAGACGAACCGATCATGTGTACAGGGCATTACATTTGACCTGCTTTGCCTGTGGTTTAAATACACCTCAGTATGACATGCTGCATCTAAAGGAACCCTGCATATCCCAAAGCAGGTCAAATGCTGCCTCTGAACAGTCATGTGCACTGCTCCAATAAAGTCAATGGCAATTTGCTGCCCTGGGTTTTACGTGTATATAAAGGAAATGTCAAAAGCAGGAAAACAATGTCAAGAGCCCTTAGATCTATTTACAACTGTGGTGTTCAAGGGCTTAACTTGTTTTGGAGGGATTTCTCTCTTACTTCCCGTTGTGTCAGGAAGGGGCAGGAAGACAAATATGATCATATCACTGTTTTAAAAAAAAAAAAAACAGTTTTTTTTTTAACAAAATCTTAGAAAAATCTAAAGAGCTTTTATGTTTTGCTCATGCGATTTGTCGTTATATTTCACCAATTATAGTGCCCATTTAACAAGAAAATTGCAATATTCACATTAAGAAGTTTACCTAACTTCCTAAAGCAGCCAATAGAAAATTTGATAATAATTCTGTAATCTTCTGATCAGAAAACTTAGGATAGGACTTTTTACTAGCACCAGTCAAATTCTGCTCACCTTGCACCAAACAGAACCTAATTCAAATAGAACACAGACACAAAGAAAACATTATAGGGATTAAGTCTGCTAGGAAACAAAGTTTTTATTATTTTTTTTCTGAGTGCATTAACAGAATTACCATTCTAAATTATGCTGCTAAGTGGGACCTTGAAAACAATTTGTTTGCCTGCAACTTCACAGGAGAGAATTGCTTGGAGATCCACATCCAGCGGAGTGATCTTCTTTTCTAAAGATGAAGAGGAAACAAAGATTGAGGACGCATTTGAAGTTTAAGCTTCTCTGATGCATTTTGTCCCTAATCCTTCCTCTGAACACGCTGCTTATTGATCTTCAATCTTCATGACAAGGGCTCACTTGGGTTTTTAAACTCAGTGCTCCAATTTTTTTCTCTATAAGTGTGTATTGCTACAAATCGGGAAATATAAGTTTGATGTTTGAGAATGATAATTTTTTTTGAGGCCTCATACGCCAGGTTTGAGCACACATGCTTAACGCGCACGCATCACATCATGGCTTTGTATTCTGAAAGTGAACTGGAGTCAATACTTTGTTCAACCTCAAAAAATGCCATGCATCAGGATCACCATCTTACCGATTAAAGAGCGTGGGGTGGATTGCAGGTTGGCTGTTATCCCCTGCTTTCCTCTCAAGGCTAAATTTTCAGTTTTGCTTCAAGTTCATTTTAAAGGTACACTTCAGGTAGATACAAAAGTTGCAAATAAAGTTGCATATGTGGATTGGTATTATTATTACATTATTACATTTATTTTTGAGCCTTTTTCACTCCTCATACAACATTTCTCAGACTAGGAGAGTAATGTCCCGTACACACGATCGGAATTTCCATTGGGATAATCTCTGACTGATTTTTCTGATGGAATTCCGTTCAAGCTGTCTTTCATACACACTGTCACACCAAATTCCGACCGTCCAAAACACAGTGACGTACAACACTACTACGAGCTGAGAAAAATGAAGTTCAATGCTTCCGAGCATGCGTCGAATTTATTCTGAGAATGCATGTTTTTTTCTCTGTCGGAGTTCCATACAGACAAACGGAACTTTGTTTTAAGTCTGTCGGAATTTCTGATGGAAAAACTGTGATGGGGCATACACACGGTCGGAATATCCGATGAAAATATTCCGTCTGACTTTTTCCATCTGAAATTCCGCTCGTGTGTTCAAGGCATAAGAAGCAGCACAAGGAGCCAGTCACGTCTTCCACAGTGATCATGTGTTAACAAGGGATGTGCTGGTATAAGGAGAGAAAATAGAGTGACAGGGAGAGAAGCTCACCCATCTCCTGCTTCTCCTTCCATTGTCTTTTCATAGGCAGAACTGTGTAAATCTCATACTGGCTGGACAGAAATACAAATCCTGTCTGGAGTTTGCATGTTCTGCCTGTGCCTGCCTGGGTTTCCTTTCACACTCCAAAGACATGCTGTTAGACTAATTGGCTCCTGTCTAAATTGGCACTAGTATATGACTGTGTGTTAGGGTCCATAGATTGTAAGCTCCATGAGGGCAGGGATTGATGTAAATGTATATTATATATATAACTCTGCATAAATTGATGGCGCTATATAAGTACCTGTAAAAAATAAAATAAAACAACTTCCATATACGGTATTTATTTCATCTGTTTGTATGAAATTCAACTTTGTCTAATGCCCATTTCCCTGACTTTCATCCAATAAGCAGTTTTTTTATATGCATATTTTTTGTATTATATGCTTTTTTGTAACATTCCGACCTATGACAATCGCAGCCTCCATGTTAACAGGTGCCTTTTAACTGATTGTGATAGTGATTTCCTAAGCTTCCTCTTTCTTCTGCAGATTTTCGGCCACTTGTTAAATCTGTCTCCTACTACTTTCCCTTCTTCCCTTATCACTTTTCATGATCTGTTCCCAGTTATCTCCTCTATACCTCCCTTGCCTGAGTCTAGACCCCTTTCACTACGTTCCTGTAAGTGATCTCCATTTAAACATGTCATAGATGCGTCCTGGGAATAGTCCAACTCAAACATATTTCCAACTTTTTCAACAGAGGACTCTTCTTGTTCAGTGCCCTCACATAACTCTGCGTATTTAAGTTATGCAGATGGCACTGTTGCTGTAACAGTACATACAAGCTGTAAGCGATCTGTCTCTGTTGTTTTCCCTTCTGACTTTATGTATTCCGGTAAATAAAAGCTCTCATCTTTGCCAGATGCGTTCAGACAGCGCAGGAGGGGAGCAAATAAGATCATTTGCTCACGTCTTAAGTGCTTCTTATTTACAGATTTGTTGCATTACACACACCCCGTCATTATAGCGGCAAAACATTCATGATCCACATTAGTGTGCGTAACTAAGGCAAAAAAAAATATGGAGCGCATTAAGAGATGATTACACTAATTTTCACAATTCAACAACATTTCACTCTGAATTTAGCAAACTTTTAGCTGCTCTTCATTTGCACTCGTAACTCGGTAGATGTGTGTCAGTGCTGCAAACTACTTTTGCTCAAGACTTTTTTTTGGAGGGGGTTTTAATGTTCGTTGCTTTGATTTTCTTCACACAAACTTTATGCAAATTTATTTGACAGCTGTATAAAAGGAATGTACTTTATTCTTGAAATAAAGTCGTAGAAGTGCGTGTTTTTTGACAGAGACATTAAAGACTGTCTGATCCAGAAGTTGGAGGATATATTAGGATTTGGATCTCAGAAAAGATTATTGAAATGAATTGCTTGCTGCATTAGTTTTTCTTTTTTTTTTTCTTTTTGCCTGCTTTATTTTATTTGGTGATGTTGCATATACTGTTAAGCCCTGTACACACGATCGGATATCTGATGGAATCTAATACGATGGATTTTTTTCGTCGGATAGCCGATGAAGCTGACTTTTATCAGTCTTGCCTACACACCATCGGTCAAAAATCCGACCGTGTCCAAACGCGGTGACGTAAAACACTACGACACACTGAGAAAAATGAAGTTCAATGCTTCCGAGCATGCGTCAACTTGATTCTGAGCATGCGTGGATTTTTGACCGATGGACTTCCACACAGACGATTGTTTTTTTTTATTGTTTTTTTTATCCATAGGAAAAATTTAAAACTATACTTTTTCACCGATGGAAAACAAACCGATGGGGCCCACACACGATCGGTTTGACCATTGAAAACAGTCCATCGGTCTGTTTTCATCGGAAAAAATGATTGTTACACAGGCTTGACTTCAAGCATGTCTGCACTTGTTCTTCCTCATTTCATGGTGGATTGATGGGACTAGTAGTACAAAATAAAGATAGGGATGTTTGTGCTTTTTTTTTAAGCTCACAGGGACTGACAAGGTCACTGCATTTCTGGCAAGATCAACATATATATATATATATATATATATATATATATATATATATATATATATATATATATACACATATATATATATATATTTATATATATTTTTTTTACTTTCTGAAAACATACTTAGCCTGACATCTAAGGCATGGTATGCTGCAATATATTCAATTTTTTGTTTTTGGGATTAGATATGAAACCGGAGTGCTGTATACTGATATATCGCATTCAGGCAACTGTAGGTCACATGATATGAAATGTTATTATGTGGTTGTGAATTTCAGCTGGAGGCTTTTATTGATCCCCAGCATGTCTTGTCTGGTGATAAAATCTTAAATAGGTTGTTTTCGTACAACTGTCCCTGTGTCTACTGTTGCCTTGGCTAACCAGTGACAACATCCCCAAGAATCTTCACAAATTTGTAACAAGTTGGTAGTACAGTCGATTGTGGGTCATGTCATGTATGACATGACATGATGAGGAATTACAGATCATATACTGTTATAGCTCCCAATTTTGTGGGTCGAGAAATGGGTGGAGATAATTTAGACTGAATTCATATGATTGCTTAAACCCAATGCTTCTTCGCCACTATGTTTCTCTTAAACTGCTGTTTGAAAGTAACAAATAAAATTACTTATTAGTTTAAAAAGTATAGTGTTAAAGTTAAAAAAAATTGGGTTAATAGTGCATTGAGCTATAGAGGTCTACACATGAAACCAAAAAAGAGGGACATCTGAGGTGCAGAAGGGATCAGAAGGACTTACTTCCAAAAGACTGAATTCAGATAATTGCTTAAACCCAATGCTTCTTCACCACCATGCTTCCTTTAAATTTATGTTTGCAAGTAACAAATATAATTCCCTCTAAGTTTAAAAAGTAAAGTTTTCAATTTTTAAGTGTGATCCAAAACTTTTTATGAGTAAATAGTACATTGAATTATAGAGAACTACACATGAGACCAAAAAGAGGGACATCTGAGGAGAAAAAATGGTCAGAAGGGCTTACTTACAAAAGACTGAATTCAAATAATTGCTTAAACCCAATGCTTCTTCGCCACCATGCTTGTTTGAAAGTAACAAATATAATTACTTCTAAGTTTAAAAAGTTTAGTGTTAATGTTTAAAAAATGTCAGTGTGATGCAAAACTTTTTATGGGTAAATAGTACATAGAATTATAGAGGTCATTACATGACACCAAAAAGAGGGACATCTGAGGAGCTAAAAGGGTCAGAAGGACTTACTTCCAAAAGAAGGACAGTTTGGACTTGTGAACCATTCTCATTGTTTGAAGAGAAAAGTCAGCTCTTTACCCCAGACAGGCACAACAAAACTACAGGTATAACTAAATGGGGAGAAGTTGAGGGTTAGCAGGAACTGGGTTACATGAATGAAGTGGTAGGAGCTGTAAAAAGTAAACAGGCCTAGCTAGGAGATAACCATGGTAATCTGACATTTTTTATTTATAATTATAGATGTCAGAATCTGCATTTTGGTCTGGTTCACTCCATGTATAGGTTTGGGAACACACAACTGCTCCACCCTTTGTATGGAATGACTGGCTTGGTGAAAAGGCAAAGTGGTCTAAATCACCACTTATTTATTTATGCCATTGTGAAATGCGTGGCAGGCCCCCAAAATTCCAGTCACCTAGCACACTCTAATGAGGATCCCGCATTCATCACTGCAGTGGTTATGGGGTGAGAATCTAGACCCATTGACATAATTGGCCTAATAGGGAAGAACCCTTATTAGAAGCTACCTGTATATCCTAATAATGAAGTATAGTACATCCTTTATAGGGGGGTGAGGTCTCACAGGGGACATAATACTCCATTACATTCAAAGAGAACCTATCATTAATTAAAAAACAGAAATACATTGGTTTTAAAAGCGAAGCCAAGGCAAAATTGATATTTCACTCTTGCATGGCTACTGACAAGTTACATCACATGTTAGCCTAATACATCTAATAGGGAGTCCAGTGATGAGACAACACAGCAAATGTTAAACTTCTACCCAAATTGCTGCAGCTATCACAAAGCCATCATTGTAATTGTAAATTAGCACATACAAAAATTTTCAGTCCAGATATTCGAAAATAGGGAGACAGAACTAACTTCTATATTGTATTTGAAGGCTCTGGAGGAAACATCTTAGCATTCCCTATAACTTTTAACTTTGTTTAACTTATGTAAGAAAGGGCTGTTGTTTCTATATTTATTTACATGTACATTCACAGAAATGTATGACCCCATTTATAAATACTATATAGATATAGTGTCCAATCAAAGCTGTGTAAGGGAAATGTCAGTATGCTTTATATCTGTTTATGTTGTTTTACAAAGCCTCATTAAAATCGAGAAAGTTCCCATCCCACAGTCGTAGCAGTTTCCTCTGATTATACAGGAGGGTAAACTTTTTTACAATGATTGTGCTGTCCACACTTGACATGATTTATTACCATTGCTGAAGAACTGCATGGATAGTTTGCAGAGCTAAGGGGGAATTCCAACACATGCCATGCCGTTTTTAATCAGTTCAAAAGTACCAAAACAAAAATTTTGTTGTGTGTGATGTTTAAATCATGTAAATACGTTCCTGATGCATCCCAACAAAAGGTGTGCAAAGTCTAAGGCCCCGTACACACGACCGAGTTTCTCGGCAGAATTCAGCCAGAAACTCGGTTCAGAGCTGAATTCTGCCGAGAAACCCGGCCGTGTGTACACTTTCGGCCGAGGAAGCCGACGAGGACCTCGGCGAGGAAATAGAGAACATGTTCTCTATTTCCTCGTTGTTCTATGGGAGAACTCGGCCCGCCGAGCTCCTCGGCGGCTCCAGGACTGAACACGCTGAGGAACTCGATGTGTTTGGCACGTCGAGTTCCTCGGCCGTGTGTACGGGGCCTTACAGTTTCTTTTCTTACAAATGTAGCCACAGCATGATTAGGAAAGTCTGTTCCCTAAAAGTGTGTCATAAAAAAGGCCCCTTGCTCTCTCTATAAGGAAGCAGTGGCCTCTCTGCAGAAATTTGACACGCCTCTTACTATGACAGAGCTAGAGCTATCCAATCATCACGAAGCATGAGCTGTGTTGATTGCAGGGCTAAATGTTTGACTGCATAGGAAGCCTTTTTTAGATGTGCACAAAAAAATAAAAATAGCTTGATGTAAATAACCATTTCAATGTGGTAATGTTTTTAAAACTGCGTGTCTGAATATATGTATATGTATGTATGTATATATATATATATATATATATATATATATATATTTATATATTTTTATATATATATTTATATATTTTTATATATATATATATATATATATATATATATATATGTATACACACATATATATATATATATATATATATATATATTTTACATACAGAGGCTCCGCTTCCTGTTTTGCAGTACTACACAGTGGTTGTGCTTTACTGCTCCTTTTTAGAGTCGGCCGTCACAAAAAAAAAGGGGTTGATTTACTAAAAATCTGGAAAATCTATTGAGCTTGTTCAATTAAACTTTAGCAAAAAAAAAAAACCTGGACACTGATTAGCTTCTATGCAGAGATTTTGCACTCTCCAGTTTTAGTAAATCAACCCCAATGTGTTGCTTTTTTTTAATACCCTGTCTTAGCAGCTGCGAAAGAAAAAAAATAATGTCGGTTGATTTACTAAAATTGGAGAGTTCAAAATCTGGTACAGCTGTGCATGGTGACCGATCAGCTTCTAAGTTGAGCTTGTTTAGTTAAGCTTTGACAAAAAAAATAAAAAAACCTGGAAGCTGATTGGTTTCTATGCAGATTTGCACCGGATTTTAAACTCTCCAGTTTTAGTAAATCAACTGCAATATTTACCTGCCTCTGATCTTTGTTACGCTAGAAAAAGTATTAACACACCTGGAAGTGTTGGATACTGAAGATCCTAGCTGCCAGTGTAGCCTTGCAAGCCTTGTTGATTGGAGTTATGGGTGGCAGGACAAGAAAGTATTAATATTACATTTTTGAAGGCTGTTTTGTAAGAATTTTTAGCAACAGAGCAGTTATTACCAGCAGTCCTTCTTTTTATTATAGTCCCTAATCCATTTCAGGCCAGCTGATATGTCAAATCAGGCTGATATTGGCAGTGCCGGATTTGGTTGCTGAAATGGGAATCATAGAGCGAGACAAGAAGAATGTGCTGGAACTGGAGAGAGTCCAGAGAAGGGCAACAAAGCTAATTAAGGGAATAGAGGACCTCAGCTATGGGGAAAGACTACAAGCATTGAACTTATTCTTTCTGGAGAGAAGACTCTTGAGAGGGGATATAATATCAATGTACAAATACCGTACTTGTAACCCTAGCATTGGGAAAAAACTATTTGCGGAAGGGAATTTAAAAAGACACTGACCATTCACTAAAGTTGGAACAGAAGCGGTTTGACCATAAACTGCATAGAGAATTCTTTACTGTCAGAGCAGTAAAGATGTGAAATTCTCTTCCACAAACAGTGGTATTAGCAGGTAGCATGGATAGTTTAAAAAAACTATTAAATGGGCACTTCAACTACCACAACATACAGGGGTATACAATGTACTACTGACAGAAACACATGCACACACACTGTATAACTGGTTAACCTCACCAACTATGTACCTATGGAGCGATGAGCAGTCTTTTCACAGCCCACAAAAGTTGAGCAAAATTCTGAAGTGTCAGGAAGAACCTGAACTTAAAAAAAAAAAAGAATTAGAAAATCTTGATCTTTAAATTAATGCAGCCATGTTGCAGTGGTTATATAGAAAAAAAAGTAGGCAGCGAGCCATTATTATCTGCTAAAAAAAACATGTTTTCCTTTTTGACTAGAGCCGTCTTCAAAGTGTATTCCCTGAGCAGTCAATAAATGTATAATAATAATTATACAGGTTGGTGTCTCTGCTGCCCCACGCAGCCAGATGCACACCGTCAAATGCTTATAAGTCTCCATTCTCATTGAGTAAGTGCAAGTGGCAGCGTGTCTGATTGTGAGTGTCAGGCCGGGACCTTGCCTGCTCCCTCTATCTCTACAACGTAGGCCGTTTTGTCTTTCTTTGCTGATAAGCTGCCTCCCATAAGCACTAATCAGTTTAATGGAGAGGCCTCCCAAATAGCACTCAGCAGGCTGAGTCCTCCTTCCTGGCAGAGGCAGATAGCTCAAACAGAGAAATTACACACATTATTAACCCTTTGTCAAGGCGCTCTTGACAGAGACACGCCACAGATGAATGGAGCTGTTAATAAGAAGGAGATATCATTACAGCGGTTTAACACAGGGAGCGAATTCATAACATTGTGTCTTCATGACTGCCTCATTGAGCCAAAAAAGGAGAGTGTCATTTATAAATAGCAAAGCATAATGTAATAGAGATAGAGACTTGTGCATCTAATACGGTCGCTGGGACCAAAAAGAAGATTTAGAATGCTATTAAGCTGTACTAGAAACATCATTCACCTTCTCATAATGTGGACCTGAACTCCGAAAAATTGCTATTTTAAAGGGAACATCTAGAAATGTTGAATTCTTCCTAAAAATTGCAGAACACTTCCTGTGCCTAGGTATGCCTGTACCTTAAGCCTTATAGCTACATATCTGCACTTTAATGCCTCGTACACACGACTGTTTTCCTCGGCAAAAAACAACAAGAAAAATGCTGGCAGAGTTTTTTTTTTCGCGAAAAACGGTCGTGTGTATGTTTTTCGTCGAGAAAACTATCGTGGATCTCAACGAGAAAAAAAGAGAACATGCTCTCTTTTTTCTCGTCGGGAGTCTCAATTTTTTCGCCGTGGTTCTCGTCGGGGTGGTTTACGATGAGAAACACGTTCGTGTGTATGCTTAGAATAAAGTATGAGACGGGAACGCACCTTTGGTAAAAGTAGCGTTCGTAATGGAGATAGCACATTTGTCACACTGTAACAGACTGAAAAGGGCAAATCGTCTCTCAGCAAACTTTTACTTAACACACGGTAACATGAGATTAGCAAAAGCAGCCCCAAGGGTGGCGCCAGTGGAATCTAACTTCCCCTTTATAGTGCTGTCGTACGTGTTGTACGTCACCGCGTTTGAGAACGTCGAGATTTTGTCTCGACAGTGTGTATGCAAGAAAGCTTGACAAGAATCTTGTCAAGTTTGACAAGAACCTTGTCGAGGAAAACGACATTTCTTTTACGACGAGATTCTTGGTTGTGCACATGAGGCATCAGAGTATGTAAGGCACTGCTGCCTCTGACTTCTAGTCTCGGCTAGTATTTGGTGACTGTGCTGCTCACTGTTCTTGCTGGAGAGGAAACTGTACCTGAGGACCAGCCGTGCAAGGATCTCCTTGTTTCTATTTTATTTATTTTGTGGATCCATTCTTCCTTCTCTTCTACCTCTCCTTTCTTGTTGCTTGATTTTTCCTCCAACAGTTTTCAGATCACCAGTCATTGGAAGGGGGAAGGCTTGTCTTCTCTGACCATGAGACAGCAAAGCATTGACTGCTTCCACACTAAGATATTTATAAGATATCTGGAAATAAAATTATTATTTTCAGCCAGTTTACTATATCAGGCACCACAGCCTAGTCTTGCCTTTTCTCCACTGCAGTCAAAGCTTGGCTTTGAGTTGATAATGGAACTGCAGCAGCTCTCTGAGGATGTAATTTCTGTCCTTCCCCAGTCAGCAGGTTCCACTGGTTTGGTTCAAAGTACCGGGGAATGCAATAAAGCCTGATTGGCTTACAGTGCTGTCTGTTCCTCCAAGGAGACAAAAACAAAGGCAATCTGAGATACTACTGAAATTAGCTTTTTTTCAATTAAAACCCTTACTGGATGAATTGGTAGTGTTTTATATCTGCTTACAATTACACATGATCAAATGTCTAAATAAATATATTCTTACAATATGGGAGGTGGACTGTGAGTGCAGGCTAAATGTACAGTTAGACCACTTGTTGATGAGATACAAGTCCAAATTATCTCTGACTGGACAACATTTGGTCAAGCTCTTTTGACTTTAATAAATATTTACCTCATGTCAATAGACGTTGGAGCATTGGAGAAGATCTCCTTGGAACTCCATGGTGCTGAAACTAAATAGCTCAGTCTTCTCAAAGACGGAACAAGGGCTCATCTGTCAGATTCCAACCTGGACACTCTAACAATTGTGTCATACTCATAGACCCAATCACAGTGTGTTCCTTTTCTATTGAAAACAAGTAATTGGTAATACCACCAAGCAGATGTGATGGAGCTCCTAAGGCCTCGTACACACGGCCGAGAAACTCGACGAGCAAAACACATCGTTTTGCTCATCGAGTTTCTTGTGAAGCCGCCGAGGATCTCGGCGAGCCAAATTTCTTCATTGAGTAACGAGGAAATAGAGAACATGTTCTCTATTTGGCACGACAAGATTCTCGTCGGTTTCCTCGGCCGAAAGTGTACACACGGCCGGGTTTCTCGGCAGAATACAGCTCCAACCGAGTTTCTGGCTGAATTCTGCCGAGAAACTCCATTGTGTGTACGGGGCCTCAGAGAACCAGAAGGCTTCATGGTGCTAGATTTCATTCCTTGTTTGGCAAGACCTTGTGAGCCTCTGCATATTATTTCAGTACAGTAAAACCTTGGTTTGAGAGAAACTTGGTTTGAGAGCGTTTTCCAAGACAACTAAAATGTTTTAATAAATGTTTCCTTGATATACAAGCGATGTCTTGATATAAGAGTAGCGTCATGTCACAGCTGAGTATAAAAAAGAAGAGAGGAGCTTCTAAGTGTAGCAATATGGTTACATTTAATGAAGGTACAACATTAAGCAACTCATTGCTACACTGAGGCCCCGTACACACGACCGAGTTTCTCGGCAGAATTCAGCCAGAAACTCGGTCGGAGCTGAATTCTGCAGAGAAACCCGGGAAAACCTCGTCGAGCCAAATAGAGAACATGTTCTCTATTTCCTCGTTGTTCTATGAGGAAAGTTGGTAACTGTGTCGGAAGCATGCAGTGTGCACACTCTTGAACAGCATTGTTTACATTTTAATACACATATATGTGGCCTCTCTGCATTAAGGCCTAACCGCAGTAAGGCCACATATATGCATACGGGCGGCGTAAAGAGGTTAAGTACCCTACACTTATAGAAAAATTCCTGTTGAATTGATTAAAAAACTTATAACAAAACACTTTTATTGGTATGTTTAACAGATCTAAACGTAGCAAGTATGAAAAAATCATTGTTAGGGTTCACATACCGTTTAGGGATTTTTAAAAGGGATTCAAAAAGCAACTTCATTTACATGCTTGATGACATCACTACTCTATGCCAATGATATCATCTTATACATCTCAATAGAGATCTCTTGAGAACAGTAATGGTATATTGAGTGTGTTTCATATTATATCTTTATGAGCAACCTAAGTGCACAGTGTGTAATGGATCAATACAGAGGATTTTTACTAAAGTGGATTGTACAACAGAAAAAGGATAATATGACCTGAGCTCTATTTCAGATGAATCGCTCTTTGATAGAGTCTACCCAGTACATCCAACTGTGCGGCGCTACATCCAGCCTAATCCTCTACTTGTTGTCAGGCCAGTGCAGCACGGGACCTCCAAACATTAGGGGGTTAACATATTATTCTCGTATACCTAGGCTGTTTATGTTCTAGAATCCCGTCTGCAAGAAAAGCAGCTCACAATTTCCCTCCGATTCTTCTGTCCCACTTGTTATTTGTTATTTAAGCCCCATCGACGGGGGGACATATTTATTTGTTTTCTGTTCTCTCTATGTAGCCCCAGAATATGGAGGAATGAATTCAATTATCTTCTCCATGCCACAAATCCCTGTGAAAAAGCATCTACTCTGGGAGAAGCTAGATTATTTTCTTTTGCACTTGCGGGTATGGAGAAAACGGTCATTTTTAAAATGAGAAGCAGCTGTCTCCTCATAGCTGTCATATAACACAGGCCAAATTTTTACAATAAGATGTGAGAAGCAGATCCCTGTATTCTGGGTCACACACCTCCGCAGGAGAAGGCTTGGCCCTGCTGGCTAGAAGCCCTGTCAGACAATAAACTCATACAGAAAAGGCCTTGGATATCTCCTGCATTGAGCAAGCCTTGATGTTTTTCTCAGAGAGGTATAACTAAAAGCCAAAGGGCCCCAGTGCTTATTTTAAACTCAGGGCCCCTTTGTAGCTCATACAATAACCTTCTGTTGTGCAGTTCAGTCTTTAAGATGTTAAAGTAGAGCCAAAAACCTAACTGGATGACATCTAGTTTGATAAATCACTGTGAATTATAGACGATCGCCATTTTTTTTCATAAAGTACAGTTTTCATCTTCTTCTCATTCTAGGTTTTATCTCAATGCTCCTGATCTTCTCCTATCTATGTTCACTTGCTCCAGTGTTTGCTGCATGTCATTGCTCTGGACTGACCTCCTTGATAGTGACAATGGTGGACTATGCCTGTGCAATCCGCTTGTAGTCTTTAACAAAGAGGCATCTGATGGGGTGACAATGCAAGAGCACAATTCAGATACAGTTGTCACCCTGTAACAGAAAGTACGTGAACAAGGACCTTCATGGCAGGTATTCTTGTATTGAAAGCTGCAGATTTAAAAAATTGAAAACAACTTTTAAATTCACTTTAACATTTTTAAAGAAGTTGTAAAGTCAGAAGGATTTTTATCTTAATGCAGTCTATGCATTAGAAAACAAAGCCTTCTGTGTGCAGCAACCCCCCCAGCAACCCTAATATTTACCTGAGCCCCATCTCTGTCCAGTGATATCCATGAGTGCCTCAGCTGTCCGAGACTCTCCCTCCTGATTGGCTGAGACACAACAGTGGCACATTGGCTCCCGCTGCTTTTAATCAAAGTCAGTCATCCAATCAGAAGAGAGAGGGGGAAGGGCTGAACTGAAGCTCTGTGTCTGAATAGACACAGGTAGCTGTGACTCGGCTCAGGTGCCCCATAGCAAGCTGCTTGCTGTGGGGGCAATCAACAGAAGGGAGGAGTCAGGAGCACAGAAGATTGACATGGAAAGAGGAGGATCTGGGCTGTTCTGTGTAAATCCACTGCAACAGAGCAGGTAAGTATAATATGTTTGTTATTTTTATTGAAAAAAACAAGACTTTACAATCACTTTAAAGCTTATATGAGTCCATAATGATCTGGTATCGACATACTTTAATTTTAGTAACATTTTCCCTAATCCAATCCTTATAAATATACAAGTTTATACAACCCTTGCTACTTCCAGGAAGTTGGCATTGTGTGAAATGTTTAAACTAACATGGCAAACATTTTAATTTTTTCTTTGTTTTCCCCAGAATGTTACTGGATAAAAAACACAATATACATTGCTCATTAAGTCCATTATCAGTTGCAGAATATTTAATAAATTAATGCAGAGTTCCAAATGGATTTTAATAGACCTAAAAATGATCTTGTTTTAGTCTAGTTCCACGTGGCTGATTTTTGCGGTATGCCCAAATTAGCAACCCAGGTGTAAAGAAGTCCTGCTGGGATTGGTTTATTTCTGCTGAGTTGTAAAAGAAGTAGCTGACAACAGGACTGTGTAAGACCAATCTCGATCACTTGGGCTTCTCTTTCTCAATTCGCCCGGCTGGCACACCACAAACACCTTCATTAATGTCCTTTTATAATGTGATTTATTTATGGAAGTGACAAAGCTTCACATTGCACCACAATCCCTTGGCAATATGGTGTCTTGCGGTAGCCCTATCACACAGCCCCACACATAGCTTGCATTACATCTCTAGCTGTACGTGACGGTGCTGAAGGCCTTTTAGAATGAATGGAGATACAATGTTTCTCTGTCAGATCTGCTTTCCTGTCTGTGTGTGGGCCAGTGTCAGGACTTCTCACTGTCCTGATGCCTCTACAGGAATGCAGCATACCTTCAAATTGTAGGGAGCTTCATAGTGTACAAAAGGGCCTTTGTTCTGCTCTGTGGGCTTTCAGCATTTTGTTGGTGGGCAACCTGATCTAATGATGGCAGGTAAAGAGAAGTATTTACAGCTTCAGCAACTTTCCTAACTGAGATCAGATGTTCCAAGACTCCTGGTCTTTCCAGATAGAGCTAATTGTATTCATGTTACAATCATTGAGAAGGCTGAGAGCACAGTGTGCTACTGGCTGTACATGGGAAATTTGAGCACTGCTAGACAATAAATGGATCATGGACTGGATAAGGCAGTGGCACCATTCCTTCCACTTACACCCAACACTGGGGCCTAATTCCTCCCACAGACACCAACAATGGGGCACTATTCCTCCCACTGACAGCAACAATGAGGCATAACTCTTGCCACTGACACAAAGAATGAGGCACTATTCTTCCCACTGGTACCAATGATGGGGCACTATTTCTTCCACTGACACCAACAATAGGGCACCATTCATTCCACTGACACCAACAATAGGGCACTATTCATTCTACTGACAATAGGGCAGTATTCCTTCAACTTATACCAAAAAAGGGGCTCTATTCCTCCTCTTTCTGACCACAGATGCTATGTAATGTTCTTTACTCCCATTGCCCGTTAAGCCTAAAGCATTGTGCACTCCCATTGGCACTGGGACATTTTCTAATACAACTGACCACAGTGTGGGGCCCCTAAATTCTAAAAGACAGTAAAACTGCCCTTTGCTTTGTAAGTTTGGAGACCCCTGTCCTAGTCTAAAGAACAAATTAAATGATCCTGCTAAAGCTGTCCCCATACACTGCACGCGGCTTCAGTGGCTGTCAGAATAACCAGTGATTGGATGTAGGTGCTGTTCGGCAACAGCTTTCCACTCGGCTTCTCCAACAAAGTTGATTGCTTAAAGCTATATTAAATCCAAAAGCAAACCTTTATTATATTTCAGTTTACCAATTCTTAGGCCTCGTACACACGACCGTTTTCCTCGACAGAATCCATCAAGAAACTTGGTGGCAGAGCTTTTTTGCAGAGGAAAATGGTCGTGTGTATGTTTTTCATCGAGAAAACTGTCGTGGAACTCGATGAGAAAAAAAGAGAACAAGTTCTCTTTTTCCTCGTCGGGCTGGTTTTCGACAAGAAACACGTTCGTGTGTATGCTTAGAAACCCGCACATGCTCAGAAGGGTGGCGCCAGTGGAATCAAACTTCCCCTTTATAGTGCCGTCGTACGTGTTTTACGTCACCACGCTTGAGAATGACAAGATTTTGTCTTGACAGTGTGTACGCAAAGAAAGCTTGTCAAGATTCTCGACAAGCCTGACAAGGAACTCGTCGAGGAAAACGATGTTTCATTTACGACGAGTTCCTCGGTCGTGTGTACGAGGCATTAGATGTAATGGCTGCTTTCGTTTTCTTTTTTAGGTTTTCTTCTCTTTATTTTCCCTTAGTAATCTGGCGAGTACTTGTTGTTTTTCAACAGAACAAGCTGCTCCGTAGATTCAGCCATTAGAAGGCAGAGAAAAACCATTTACTGCTGACAGCGGTGCTTACAATAATCAGCTTTTATTTATTTATGTAAAATCTTTATTCCAAAAGGAAAAATCAGTTTGCTATAACTCCTTATAAAGTGTTAGCTGGAGTTTGGCTTCAATTTGTTAGTTTATTGAAATCTGCTAGTACATCTAACACTACCCTTCCCCAAGACTGATAATGCAGCTTTCCAAATGTGCCCTCCTATGCTCCTTAATCCAGAGTGGCAGCACTCTAATATAGGAAGTGCTTTACTGGCCAGATCACCGGGTGAAAACAGAGGGAAAAAAGCCTACAAAAGAAAACGAATGTAGCCACCACATTGAATGATTGGTAAGCTGCAATATATTACATTTTTGGTTTTGGGATTTATACCGCTGTAATCCACGTTTGTCAGGCCGAATGGAGCCAACAGGCACATCCACGGCTTGAATTTTGGCCAATTATTGCTGAATCTGATCATGCCTTGTTCTGATTTTTGAACACTCATATAGTATTATATAGTCATCTGCAGCAGAGGCAATTGTTCGTATTGGCCAGTGTTTGTTGCTATACATTTGGTGTTTTGGTAGATTAGTTAAAGGCAACTGTTTTATCTGCCAAAATAAATTGAAATTATGCACAGACAATATTGTGATTTTTGTACACATTTCTCATAGCAGTTCCCGTTCCCTCTATTCAGCTTCTTTGTCGGTTACGTACCTGCCTTCTGCTTCCTCATTGGACAGTGAAACAGTATGATCACTCCTTTCCAACAGGAAACAAAAACAGGGATCTGACACAGGAGGCAGGAAAGCTAGAGCAGGAAGTAGCAGAGTTCTTTTTTTTCTTTTGGGAAAAAAAGGAAAAAACAAACATTTACTGTATTTATATTGATTTTGTGGTCTATAGACATCCATCACTGCAAATGCTAATTGTCTGAGATTGATTAACCCTAGTTACCACTAGCAGAGCTCAACATTATTAGCAAAAATGATGCACTATATTGCCAGCATGAATAATAGGTTTTTGTCATACTAAGAGCCGGTTCACACTGGGGCAGCACGACTTGACGAGCGACTCGGCAAGGCGATCTGCCCACGACTTCAGAGGTGACTTGCAAAATGACTTCTGTATTGAAGTCAATGGAAGTCGCCCTTAAGTCGTCCCAAAGTAGTACAGGAACCTTTTTCTAAGTCGGAGCGACTTAAGTCGCTCCTATTAGAACAGTTTCATTGTACAGAGCGGAGACTAAGTCACCTGACGAGTCGCCCCTGTGTAAACTGGCTCTTAGGCAGGTATTTTTTTTTGTGCAAACAAAACATTTAAACATTGCCCTTTTCCATTAAGTTTACCAATGTCTTAAAGAGGAACTTAACTTCCCCCATACTTTTTCCCCTCTTACCTTGTCCACTAGGCTGTCCTCAAAAAACATACTCACATACCCACACGTCCAGCTAATCCAGAGTTGTCTTGCTGTGATTGGCTGATCCATTGTTGCACATCAGGTTCTGTTCCACCATCTTCCTTTCTGTTTCAGACATCTAGCCCCCTGATCATGTACTGACAGGTTCACGCTCTTCGAGCCCATATGTTAAACTAGTTGTAAACCTGAGACATAATAAATTAACAAAGTATATCCCGCTATAGTGTGTACTTGTCTCAATTAAGAGCTCTAAGTGTAATTTCTGTCTGCTGCCTCATTCTTCTGCTATCTGCATGAGTCACAAGTGACAATTTTTCCTGACACCAAGAGAAAAAAAGTGAAGGGGGAGGGATCACAAGCTGATTGACAGTCTCAGCTCTGTTTCTGTGTGCTGTGTGAAGGAGTGTCCCTCCAATCAGCTCACTGAGCTCTGTAATTTGGTACTACAGCTCTCCACCTCTTTTTTCTGACAGCTCAGACAAGATTCATAAATTCTGTAGTTTGAATTGATGTAAAGAGGAGAGGGCTACAAATAAACAGGGGCAACTTTTATAGGAGGATTTGTTTAATCCTGGTGTATCACCGAAGGCCAGTCACTTTACTGGGCATATGTAAGGCCCCTTTCACACAGGCGATCCGATCAGGTCCACTTGTCAGTTTTTCAGGACCCTCCAGTCTCTTTTATGGAGCAGCGGATGTCAGTGGACACATGTCCGCTAACACCCGCCACCATCCGATCCTGTCCGCTAAAAACAGATGGATGGGGGACCTACAGGCATCTGAGCAGGTGACCCGGCGTGTAAGACGACCCCTGCTTTTTGGCCAGTTTTTTTAAGTGTTAGGCCTCGTACACACGACCGAGGAACTCGTCGTAAATTAAACATTGTTTTCCTCGATGAGTTCCTTGTTAGGCTTGTCGAGAATCTTGACAAGCTTTCTTTGCGTACACACTGTCAAGACAAAATCTTGTCGTTCTTAAATGCAGTGACGTACAACACATACAACGGCAGGGGAAGTTCGATTCCACTGGCACAACCCTTGGGGCTGCTTTTGCTAATCTCATGTTACTGCGTGTTAAGTAAAAGTTTGGTAGGAGACGATTTGCACTTTTCAGTCTGTTACAGCGTGACAAATGTGCTATCTCCATTACAAACGCTACTTTTACCAAAGGTGCGCTCCCGTCCCATACTTTATTCTGAGCATGCGCGGATTTCTAAGCATACACACGAACGTGTTTCTCGTCGAAAACCAGCCCGACGAGGAACACGACGAGGAAATTGAGACTCCCGACGAGGAAAAAGAGAACTTGTACTCTTTTTTTCTCGTTGAGTTCCTCGACAGAATTCTCAATAAAAAACATACACATGACCGTTTTCCTCGTCAATAAAGCTCTGCCACCAAGTTTCTTGATGGATTCTGTTGAGGAAAACGGTCGTGTGTACGAGGCCTAAAAGGTAGTCTTATACGCCAGCAAATACAATGGATGTTATCAGAATAATATGCCTCCTTAATTTTTAAATCATTGATTAATTGTAACTATTAACTATTAATGTATCTATAGCAATTTCTGTACACTGGAATTTTTTTAGTTCATAATGTCATATCCAATATACATAAATACAGTGTGTTAAAAGTAAAGGTCTTTATCTGATTTGCATAAACTTGATCTTAAAAATGTTTTAAAAAATGGCACATGTTAAAACAGCCCTGCCACCAATGTGACCTTCTTTGGATTAAATGTCTTTTACTCATCTCTATCAGGATGGTACTGTCAGAGCTAAACTATGCTAATTAAAAAATAATTGGGACTAACAGTTCCACTAAACTCAAGACTGTTGTGAGGTATAGATTTTAGCTGCTCAGTTTGATTCTAAAAGACTGCAAGGAAGGCTATGTAGCGAGGAAGCAAAAACGGTGGGAGGGGAGGGGGGCTAAGGGTCCCAATGCTCTACTCAGGCCCCATTTTATTTCAAGAAGCTGCCTTATGGACCTTCTACATGCAAACTGTGTATTTTTATTTATTTTTTATAATTGACAATTTATATTACAGCATGTTCAATACAAAGGTATAAGACACAGTTGAGGGAAGAAAAAGAGAGAGATGGTAGTAACAAACATCTCTGGAGAGAGCATAGATCAGGCATCACTAAATGGCGGACCGTGGTCCAGATCCGGACCCATTAATAGTCCTATCCGGACCGCAGCCTTGGTAAATAGTTGCTTGAGTGTCCTCTCCACCTCCCCCCCCCCCACATAAATGGGCACCGCCACACCAGTGCCTTAACCTCACTAACCGGTGCACAGTAGAACCCTGCATTTTACCATAAGGGCCCCAAAGGTGGGGGAGGAGGGAGGGACTGTGACGTGCACAGGAGCCTGTGATGTGAAGGATTTGAGTCATAGCACCAATATGACACTCGGACCTCCGCTGGAAGAAACATTTTACTAACCGGACCCCTGTGGATTTTAATTCAGTACCCCTGGCATAGATGGTCTTGATACATCAGGGCAAACATAATGTCTGGTGGCATCGTTAGCTAGGTCACAACTCTAAAGAGCAGAGGGAGCAAACTGCGTATTTTTGCAAAATGGTAATATTTATGAAATACACTTCCAGAGTATGTTCTTTACATGTACAGTTTTTATCAAAAGTCGAGTTATCTTGAAGATAGGTACCAGGCAACCCTCTGTAATGTAGAGAAAACCCACCAGACTCCTATATGTATTATGGCACAATGAAATTCTCACTGAAATCCGGCATTAAAGGGGAGGTCTGGTCACCTTGATATAATTGCCTCTCAAGAGGTCCCTTGTCAATTTCCCATTACCTAATTTAACCCACAAGAAGACCTTTCCGACTGAATTCATTAACCTCCTCTATGCTAGTAAGAAAAATAATAATACACACTCTTCTGTATGATTATTACACGGGAATGCTCAGTTCCTAGTAAATGATATCGGTAAGAGTGACACTGCTTGTTTAGACGGAGAGCCTGGGGGGGGGGGGGGAGATTGCTGTGTGCGATTACGAGGGACCATTTTCTGCGTTAAGAATTTGCATAATGCTCATGAAATAGCAAAGTAAATGAGAAACCTTAAACTTTTATGTGCGGTCTCTGGAGGAAAGAAAAAGTTTGTTGTCTTTACAGGTTTTTGCATTAAGATTTTTATTTTATTTTAGCTGATGCAAAAGCTTGCCTTTGCATTCATATGGTTATGTGATAAGCTCTAAGGACTTTAATTATTTACATATGTATTAATGCTCAAGAATATACCACACTTTTTTTTGCAGTTAAGAGGGATGATGATGATGATACATCAATGGATGGATAATAAAAAATAGATAGATAGAAAGGCAATTGTAAATGTAATAAAACATTATTTAGGCTGGCCCTACATTATACAATTTTCTTATTCGATGTTCTTTAGATTTATCTATGTAGTGCAAGGTCCTGCCTGATTGCATACACATTGAAAGTGTTTAGGTTTGACCTCATATTATATGAATTTGGTCAATATAATGGAAAATTGTATGATATATGGCCAGCCTTAGAATTTATCCTAAATCAATTTCTTTTTAATTAATTATTCAATCAATAACAGTAACACTTTTAATGAAAAAAAAAAAACATCAAAACACCAAATAGAAACATTTCAGACTATAAAACTGCATTTACTTTACCTCTACACTAAATGATTGACATTAATATTAATAGTACCAAAAAAAAGTTTTATAGGTGAAAAACATTTCTTTTAGTATTATTAGTAAAATTAGTAATATAATTTTTAATACAACTGTCAACAAATATAAAAAAAATAACACACTAAAATAATTGATCAATCAACAAAACTATTGAAGGAGTAAAAAATATATAACACAAATATAAAGTCATGAATACAAATATTCTGCATGCTTTTTATAAATTTCACAGCTCCATAGTTATTATTTTGGAGAATTATATTTATTGTCAGACTATTGGCAAAATGTATTTTTTTTTAAATATATATTTTTTTATTTTATTAGTGTAAAATGAATTACTCTAATTAAAAAAAAAAGTCTTAGTTGGCCTGCACATCACTGTTTAAGAAGAAACATGTTTATTTTATTCAAGTAATATTATTCAAGTAATAATAATAATAATAATAATAATAATACATTAACATATTCATAATTATTCATGCTTTTGCTTCTTAGTCGCTGTCTAATATTTTGATTGGCCGCAGCAGTGACACCTACAGGTCACACCTATACAAATGTATAGAAATGATTACGAAAACAAGCAATAGAAAGATAAATACTCAAAAGCATGCAACTTTATTTAAACATCACAATCCATCTATGTTTCATTTAAAAGGCATATAATCAAAGATTGCATCAACAAGCTGAGCTATCGGTTCCCAGCCTCATTTGCACACAGATTGTTCTAGCATTTGTTAGAAGCTGTTTTCTAAATGCATAGCGTATGTGAAAAATTAAGGAAGTGTCCTTTACCCAGGCTGTATAATATCATAATCTGACAGCTCAGCGTAAACATATGAGGCTGCCCTTTAAAAACTCCCCATTGAAGGTTTTGTATTTTTTTTTTATTTGCAAGTTTTCTGGCAAATGACAATCATGTTGCCAGTCAGTGAAATTTGGACCGAATTCTACTTCCTGTTTCAAAGGTCAAGGAAAGCTGACCCCAGCAGCCGCGTGAAGGCTGCTGCATTATTCATATCATTGACTTTGTGTCAGCTTCCACATTTGTGCAAAAGGATGTTTTATTCATTCATCTCATTTAGGGTCCTTCTCTGCACCTGTTCTACCATTAAGTACCCTGTAATTTGCATTTGATGCTAATTTAGTTTCATATCAGTCTGCTCCCCCTTGTTAATTTAATTTTCTGAGACCCTTTTCATTACTCCAGAAATGTTTTTGCTCTTTACAGAGCGCAGCTACACAAAGTAATTGTATAAACTGCTTTTTTTTCTTTTTTTTTTGCAAAGTCTTTCAGAAGATTCCACTGTTTAGTTTCTTAATGCTTGTAATTAGTGAGGGTTTGATTGTTGCTTCAAAGGGTTAAATGAAAATAACAATAATCACATTGTTCTGAGGGGTTTAAATCCATCATTACCCAGATACAGACAGTACTTAGTGTGTTTGTGTCTTCAATTATTTTCCCTTTTCCTTCTATCTATCCATCTATCTATCTAGTATGTATGCCTTCAAAATAAGAAATATTTCCTAGCAGTAGAGTATATATAAGTTCTCCCATACAGAAGTCATTAGGCTTTTACCACATTCCTCCTGTGAACTTACATTTATTTATTTTCTCTCTGTCTTCCTATTTTCTATCTATCTATCTATCTATCTATCTATCTATCTATCTATCTATCTATCTATCTATCTATCTATCTATCTATCTATCTATCTATCTATCTATCTTATCTATCTATCTATCTATCTATCTATCTATCTATCTATCTATCTATCTATCTATCCGTTCAATATCTATTTATCAATCTATGTATCTGTCTATCTATCTCATATCTAGGTATGTATGTTTCTTTAACTATGTCTATCTATCTATCTATCTATCTATCTATCTATCTATCTATCTATCTATCTATCTATCTATCTATGTATGTATGTATCTATCCAATATATATCTATTCATCTATCAATCTATGTATGTATATATCTATCTATCTGTCTATCAATTCATCTATCTATCTATCTATCTATCTATCTATCTATCTATCTATCCGTTCAATATTTATCTATCAATCTATATATCTGTCTATCTCATGAGTATCTATCTATCTATCTATCTATCTATCTATCTATCTATCTATCTATCTATCTATCTATCTATCTATCGCTCTATCTATCTATCCAATATCTATCTATCATTCTATTTATGCAACTAGGTATCTATCTATCTATCTATCTATCTATCTATCTATCTATCTATCTATCTATCTATCCAATATATATATATATATATATATATATATATATATATATATATATATATATATATATATATATATTAATCTATCAATCTATGTATGTATCTATCTGTTTATCAATGAATCCATCTATCTATCTATCCGTTCAATATCTATCTATCAATCTATGTATCTGTCTATCTATCTCATATCTATGTATGTTTCTTTAACTATGTATATCTATCTATCCAATATATATCTATTAATCTATCAGTCTGTGTATGTATCTATCTATCTATCTATCTATCTTTCTATCGATTTATTTATCTATCTATCTATGTATCTGTCTCTTTAATCTATCTATCTATCTATCTATCTATCTATCTATCTATCTATCTATCTATCTATCTATCTATCTATCCATTCAATATCTATCAATCAATCTATGTATCTGTCTATCTATCTATCTCATAACTATCTATCTTATCTATCTATCTATCTATCTATCTATCTATCTATCTATCCATCCAACGTATATGCATTAATCTATCGATCTATGTATCTAGCTATCTATCCATCTATCTACCTAATCAATATATATCTATGAATCTATCAATCTATGTATCTATCGGTCAATTTCTCTATCTATCTATCTCATATGTATGTATGTATCTATCCATCTATCTATCTATTAATCTATCTATCCGTTCAATTCCTATTTATCTATATATGTATGTATGTGTGTATCTATCTACCCAATATCTATCTATCTATCTATCTATCTATCTATCTATCTATCTATCTATCTATCTATCTATCATATTCTATCTATCTATCTATCTATCTATCTATCTATCTATCTATCTATCTATCTATCTATCTATCTATCTATCTATCTATCTATCTATCTACCTATCTATCTGTTTATCTATCTATCCCACTACAGGCATACCCCACTTTTAAGTACACAATGGGGTTTATTTACTATCTCTGGAGAGTG
Organism: Rana temporaria; assembly: GCF_905171775.1. Taxonomy (NCBI): domain Eukaryota; kingdom Metazoa; phylum Chordata; class Amphibia; order Anura; family Ranidae; genus Rana; species Rana temporaria. Next base: position 336,455,668 of record NC_053491.1, read on the forward strand.
CAAAATCAGGCTTACTCCTGCATAGAAACCAATGAGCTTCTAACCCCAGCTTGTTCAATTAAGCTTTGGTAATAAAACCTGGAAGCTCGTTGGTTTCTATGCAGAACTGAGTCTGATTTTGCTCTTTCCAGCTATAGTAAATGTATTTCTCTTTATCTGTGTTATCCTTTTTTCCATCTCTTTCTTTCTCCTCTGAAGATATTTAGGTGTATGTAGAGCTTCCTGGCAGTGAACGCTCTGCGATGAAGATAACGTTACTAATACTTACCTAATGCCTCCATTATCCAGACTCAATTTGTAGCCATAAAACATAAGTAATGCTTTATTCCTCCTAACAGGAGGCATCTTTTTCAGGTTTTACAGTCTTATCCGTCTTATCATTCCTAAATATGCGCCAGAAATGTGAAGTTGAAGTCACCACGTTGAACTGTAAACTCTTTCTTGTGGTAATCACACATTACACGGACGCTCAGAAGCGATTAAAATTCCCATCTGTATGTCGCTGTTTCTTAGAAGTCATAAAGTTGTTGTCGAATCAGACAGGTTTAGTTATTCCTATTAATGGCTTTACCAGAAGACAAACAAGCGAATGTGAGAGGAAAAAAAAAAATGAAGGCGCTGTGCTGAGGGATTGAGGAATGCATAAATGCAGCCTCTCATTCAATGAGGAAGGGGCCTGGCAACAAAGGACGTTCTCTGCTGGCACGGAAGGGGTTAAAGGTTACATTTCTAAATTTGTTTGTTTGTTTTAATCAAGCGGGGATGGCCCTGGCGCCTCGAATAACGTTTACAGCAATCCCCAGCACTGGGCGAAAGGCTCCGAGCGAAGCTGACCTGTGCCACGGGTCACTATGGAATAATATGACTGTGTAATTTTTAGGTTTCTCATATTTCATCTCTCCGAGCCCCCCTCTGAGATCGTAATTTAGAAGACTAGGCCAGAAGAAGTGGACAAATTCATTTCAAATTTCGAAAATTCTCTCCTGCGGCTAGGACTCAGTTGGAATCCGGTGCGGATCTGACTGGTGTGGATATCAGGGACTGGTTGTATCACTGAAGACTGAATTCTTTCATTGAGAAACTTTGTTTTTAGTTAAAGTGTGTGTAACCCAATCCCTAAAATCTCAAATAAGCTTCATTTTAACGTGTTATTGTCATTTTCAATCTTCTTAAGGGATCACGAAATATGAATTTTTCATTTATTTTTAAATAACAAACATGTTATACTTACCTCCACTGTGCAGCTCGTTTTGCACAAAGTGGCCCGAACCTGGTCTTCTGTGGTCCCTCGGCGGCTGTCTCGACTCCTCCCTACAAGGACTCAACATCTTCATGCGAGCAAGCATGGTGTTGATTTATTGCCGGTGCGCTTCCGTGATACAGCAGCGGCCATAGCCGGTGACTGTATCACTTGGCCCCGCCCCCCTGGTGATCCTGCTATGAAGGCTCTTCTTCAGGCATCTCCTATGATAGGTTACCTGTCTACCAATTGTGTCCACGTGTTGTCACCCTGTCATGTGGGCTAACCATGGAGAAGTGGCCATTTCAACACATATTAATCAGGCATGCCCCACTGTTGTCCCTATCAAGACCCTTGTCCTGAAAATTTTACCATCACTGGAGTGCATGTAGACAGGATCTGGTTGCAAAGAGATTGCAGGAGATTAGCAACACCAAGCTGCAAAAAAGGATTGAAAAAAGGTAAAAAGTATTCTATGAAAAAAACTGCATTTGTCTATGATATAGAACCTTATGAAACTAAATGTCATGTCATGGGGGTTATATCTACTTTAATATAATGGTCAAAGTAGTTACAGTGGAACCTTGGATTACAAGCATAATTCGTTCCAGGAGTATGCTTGTAATCCAAAGCACTCGCATATGATAGTGAGTTTCCTCATAGAAGCCAATGGAAACAAAGATAATTCGTTCCGCATTGACTTCTATTGCATGCAATACCGCATGTGACCAAAGGTGGGGGGCACCGGAGAGACCTGGAAATACTCGGAGACCATTCAGATGGAGCCGAAAACCCTCAGAAGGGCACGGAAAAAATATTTTTTTTAATGTTTCCAGGTATTTCTGAACGGCTCCAAACAGCTCCGAATGGCACAGCGTGTCTCCGATGCCCCCCCCCCCACCTCTGGCCAAATGTGGTACTGCACACCGCAGAGGCTTGAATTTTGCTCGTTTTGCGAGACAATACTCACAAATCGAGCCAAGATTTTTTTTAAAAAAGCTTGTATTGCGAAACGCTCGTTAACCGCATTTACTCGCAATCCGAGGTTCCACTGTATTGATTTACTGCTATATATACGTGATTCTGCACTTCGGTATCTGGGAGGAGGCACACACTCGCTTTGTGGAAACCAATATGCTTATTGGGACTTTTTTACCCAAAAAATTAGGCAGAATACATATTGGCCTAAATGTATGAAATTTGATTGATAAAATGTTTTTATTTGATATGTTTTATAGCAGAATTGTTTTTTTTTAATTGTCGGTCTTTCTTTGTTTATAGCTCTCTATTTATGAGGAAAACAATTACTGTACATAAATTTCATTTATGTACAGCGTTGTATGACCGTGCAATTGTCAGTTAAAGTGGTTAATTGGTTCCTATCTACATTGGCCCTAGTATGTTTATGTATGAATGTGAGTTAGGGACCTTAGATTGTAAGCTCCTAGAGGGAAAGAATTGAAGTGAATGTACAATTTATATGTGAAGCACTACGTACATTAATGGCGCTATAAAAGTACCTGAAATAAATAAATAATGATTGCATGTGATTGGATGCTGTGGATTGCTGAACAGAGGTCTGCATAGAGCTTGAGGTCAAATTGCAGGCAGCCTCAGGGCCATAACCCCCCCCCCTCCGCCGGTTGCTAGGCAGTGACAGCATCCTTGGTGCACGGGTGGATGGAAGGATGCTGGCAGCACACAGCATCATTGATTGCTAAGATTGTTGCTATGCACAGCATTATTAGTTGCTAGGATGCTGATGGCGCCCAGCATCATTGGTTGCTAGGATTGTTGCTACGCACAGCATTATTAGTTGCTAGGACGCTGATGGCGCCCAGCATCATTGGTTGCTAGAATATAGGTTATCAGAAAGCAGGTTTTTATTGGTTTTTATTAGGGCTGTGCAAATTAACTTTTAATTAATCGATTAATCTTAAATTTTTTTGATCGATCAAAATCTTTTTGATCGATTAAAATTCTTTTGATTGGTACTCACCTCTCCGCCGGCTTCTGGGCCTTCAGGGAGTTCCGTCGGAGATCCAGTAATGTCACGGACACCGGTGGGGCTTGCCGTGTCCATCTGAAGGGCTCCTTTGCTGTGCCTTCATATCTGCATGCCAGCGGGACCTCACTATCTGCCACACGCAAGGGCTGTTACACTTCCCTCTATCACTTCCCTCTATCAACCTGGGATTCTACAACCATCCACTGGGAGTTGTGATAGTTCCCTTCATGGGACATCTACATGCCGACGGACTGATGTTAACCCCTCATCTGGATTCAGCAGTGGTATCATTGTACACATTTTTATACCAGTATCACACTTAGCTACATGTTTTTATGACTGCTTTTGGTACCGTTTGGTATTACTCACACCATTTTTACAGTTTATGTAGCTACATCGATTTTATCTCCAATGCAATATTTATTTGGTTACCTACTTGAAGACTATAAAAGTTTTAATGCTATTCTTATCGAGCGCTGCCTTTGTGTGTTTTTTGTATCCTGCTATCCATTTTTCCAGTTGTTGGTAGCTACACTGGGAATCAGCCTGCAAGGAGATCAGCTAAAAGTAGTTGGATCTGTATGTGCGTTATAATTAATCGAAATTAGTCGATTAATCGTTTTTAAAAATAAACGATTAATCAAACAGAAAAATTTTGATCAGTAACAGCCCTAGTTTTTATGGTTCCACCAGCACCATGACAAACCAATGATGCTGTGTGGCCTAAGGGAACATAAATGGATTTGAACATGCACTGAAGGCAGAGTGTCTAGTGTAGACACTCCAGACTCAGTGCCTCCCCCACCATGCGCTTATGAGGCAATTGACCTGATGATGGGCAGTACGGCCCTGGACAGCCTACTGCCATGAAAATGGAATTCCCAACAGCTACACTAGAAGTTTCATTCTTAGCAAAAAAAAATAGAACTGATTGTACATCTATTGCGAAAGAAGATCCCCTTCCTCTTCACACTCATCTTGAAAGATTTGGGCAAGCATGCATTCACCTATCTCAGTGGCTACAGAACTGAGGCAGGTAAAGATTTGCCATAAATTTTAATTAAACCCCTGAATTGTATGCAGTTGACCTGCAAAATAATTGTTTCCTCAACAATACTGGAGTTTTACTTTAGAGACATGAAATATGTCCATAGGAGCTTAGCATTCACCCATCAGTGCTTGCCAGCTGTCAATCTGTGACCCAGCAGCGGTATAAGGGTTAATGCACCGCTGACGCCCATGTTACAAAGCCGGTATCTCTATTTGTGTCTCCATAGTGACAAGGAGCGATGAGACCTCTTTATCTGCTGAAATGTGCACCAAATCAATGGCCCATCTCTTTATTGGAGAAGCCGCTTAGGGTTATACTCTCTGCCTTTTTAATGAACCCAGGCAAATCATCCAATCAGCTCTTGGCATGACAGCCCCCACTCATCAGCAGTTCCGAATCTTCGTAATTAAACGCTCACAACAATGTTGACAGATTCAGCTGTGGTGCTCACTCTGTTTCTAGTGAGGAATGTGATTTTATTTGTTCCTACACGCTGTTATTGGCTCACATTTGTCTTAATGTCCAGTTCTGCAGGGAGAGTATTTAGTTTTGTCCCTCCGATAACATTGCACTGGAAATGGCCCTTGTGCTTCAGGTCCATAACTTCAAGTTATTAGGGAGCAGTGTCAAAGCATCTATTGTTTTCATGGATGCTAAAAAGTCTCTTCCATGAAGTACACAATACCCATGTGAGAAGCATCAGATGGATTCTACCATTTTCTGGCTGCTATGCGGTGTTCAGCAGGTTTATTTTAACCTCTTTACGCTGGCAGTAAGCATATATGTGGCCTCTTGGTGGGTGGGCCTTAACCAGTATGTAAAGAAAGCTGTGCCAAGAGTGCATGCCCTGCGCACTCCCAGCACAGTTACCGATGGAAAGCTCCTGATCTCTACTTGCAATTTGGTGACAATCACGTTGTCACATGATCAGAAACCCCGCCCTGCCTCCCAGCATCAGAGATCTTTTTAAAGCATGGGAGGCATTGACTTTAAGGGGCTAAAGTTTTCATCGGAAATTCCGACCGCGTGTATGCCCCATCGGATTATTTCCATTGGAAATTCCGATGAATTCCATTGGAGTTTAGATAGAGAACATGTTCTCTTTTACACCAATGGAATTCCGTCGTAATTCCGATGTGATTTTGGTCGGACAAAGGTCCGACTGTGTGTACGGGGCTTTAGCACCTCTAACAGTTTTTTTATTTTTGTCTGTGTCTTAATAGATTTACCTTCATTTACTCCAGGGACAATGTCTTCACCAAAAAAATAAGTGAAAATGGGGCCACAGTTGTTAAATGAATCCCTTTCCCTTCTAATAAAAACTGAAGAACCTTCCCCAGACCATTGCCATAAGGTTGTTTAAAATGACTTAGTATGTCACTGGAGAGGTGCCCACTATGCAGAATATACGAATAACTAATTAAAGGTAATGCCATCATCTTAGTTTCAGAGGTCAACATGACTGTTCACTGTAAAGATTGTTCACTCGGCTTAGTAATTGGTGAAGTGGTGATCACTCCTATCATTCAATCATGTGCAAGAAAAAATGTTTTTACTTCCCTTTGTGTATAAGTGGGTTCTCAAAGTAAGTATAGCTTCACCTAACTAAGCTGAGTGATCATTCACTTTTCTAGGAGAACAGTGTATTGTCCTTTAATGAATCAACCCAACCCAACACATGTTGGATCTCAGGCTCTGGATTACCAAGCTACCAAACAGTAGATAACTTCCCCCATATGATATGGTTGGTTTTCCTAGGCTTTGTTTTTAATCCTGGCATTGATTGATTAGGAAAACCAACTATATCAATTGGGTAAATTTCTCTACTACAGACATACCCCACTTTTAAATACACAATGGGGATTATTTACTATTGCTGGAAAGCGCAAAGTCAGGCTCACTTCTGTCTAGAAACCAATTAACTTCTAACCCCAGCTTGTTCAATTAAGCCTGGTAATAAAACCTGGAAGCTCATTGGTTTCTGTGCAGAAGTGAGCCTGATTTTGCGCTTTCCAGCTTTAGTAAATAAACCCCATTGTGTACTTAAAAGTGGGGTATGCCTGTATTTGGTAGCTTGGTAATTAAAAGTCTGAGTTCTGACATGTGTTATGCAGGTAGGAAGGTTCTAACAGTATATTGTCCTTTAGTGAATCAGCCAAACTCTGAGAACTTTACCAATATGAAATGACTGGTTTGCCTAATCAACCAATGGCAGAAAAAAATAAAAAAATATATATATATATATATATATAAAACATATATATATATATATATATATATATATATATATATATATATATATATATATATATATATATATACATACATGCACACACTCTTGGAAGATAGTATCCAGTTTATGTGGTGGTGTGGTGGCAAAGTTGTGTATGACTGCTATGAAGATGGTCTAGTTTTTGCCCATAGCCTCAGGTCATCGTAAGGAGACTCTCAAAAGCCATCCTAACCACACAGAATCCATGTTAGACAAAACTTATGTGTAGAGAGAAGCCAGCCACTAACCACGTTAATGTACCTTGAGGTTTGGCAAAGCCCCGGCATATGAAGTATTTAAAGAAAAGGTTTTACATACAGCCCTTCAGAGTGCCATTAAACACATTCCTTCTAGCAGAAATCTGTTCTGTTCACTTAGGAACACCTATCGTTCACTCCTTTAAAATACTGTACTCCAGTACTAATATAATAGACAAGATATATTATACCAACCACAGTGTTCAAGTTAGTTTAGGTGCATCATTACATATTTAGAAAAACAGAATGCTTGCTCTATCAACTGAAAACGTTAAAACTAGAGTTCTGCCCAGTAGAGAACTGAGTTACGAAGGACACTCGAGCAAGACAAGTTATTGAGCTTCCCTCCCACCTTCACCATGCAACTGCTGGCCAAGTAAAAACACTAATTCACTGTGTAATGATTTGCAGCTAATTAAAAGTGAGCCATGTCCCGATCTATGTGACATCAGGAGGGGTCTCAGCACACATCTCAATCACATCTATTATAAATGGGCCCCTAAGTCCCACTTATGCAACTGTACAGTCTGCCCAAATGGTGTGTCCATCCTTGGTTCTTCCCAGAGATGTAGGCATCATAGATCATACAGTACAGACATTAGGTGATGGCTGTGTGATAGGAAATCTTTCAACGTAATGGCCTTTCTTCATCCAAAACACACGTCTTTGTACCATTAAATTGGGGAGATTTCCCATTACTTTCTGTCTCAGTGACATTTTCACTAAAAAACAGGAAGTGAGGTTACATCTCTCCAAAGAGGGCATGGATAGCAATAAAAATCTAAACCTTCATGTTCTATAAGCTAAACAAAATGTTTTTGCAGTTACATTTTAAAATAGAAAAACTCTAACATGATGGCATTCAGGGTTCTTAAGCACAGTGAATTATAAACAATATATTTTAAATAATGCTTGCTTGATCTTCGGCAGCCTCTTTGAATCCAGTTGCTCTTTGTGAGTTTATGGTAGCATTCATTCTGAATGGCACCCAAAACATTGTAGAGTAGAGCAAATCCCACTTCAGAGCACAACAACACATATACTGTGGTTTAGTTATGCTGCATTTGGGAAAAAAGGGTTGTGCTCATCTTTTCATGTGTCGTGGTGTGTTGGCAGCCCATTCATAATAAAAGGGCCACCTTAACATGTTATATTGTGCAATGACACACTCCAATGTGTAAATATTCCCTGTATGTTCTTTCAAGCTTATGTTTTGCCTTTTAGAAAGATTTCCCCACACTTCCTATAAGCTCAAACACTAATGGTTAATTTTTCTAACAGGGACTAATTTTTAGTAGAGTGTGGAAAGGTTAGAACTTTTGACAATGTCTTTATGCTTTACTCTCCCAGTTACAAAAGTCTCCTCCGTTTCGTACCCTGGTGTCACTGGGACAGAAAGTGAGGGGAAATATCCCAATTGGTATAAATGCAAGAAAAAAAAACATAGTGACATTTTTACATTCCCCCCCCCCCCCCCAACTGAAAGGAACATTGTCCTGATTTAAGCTTCACGTTGGAATTTTTTAATTAGATTGTGGCAGGCTCAAGAAAGTGCTATTTACTCTACATATTAAGTGCTGATTGCCTGGATAAGCATGTTTCTCTTGTCCTTCTCAATTGCCACCCTTATTGCCTTTTTGTTGCCACAGTGTTTGATGACAGTCACGTGTCATGGTCAAGTTGAGTTCACATAAGTGGTTGTAGGCCATGGTCTCATCTTTGGATTTAGCCAAGTGTGCTGTTATATGAAGTATTGATATAACTGCCAATCCCCTACAGAGCTTTGGAAAAACTTGTGGCTCCTGTGTTTATTTACAATACGTTTTTTTGCTAATTTGGGCCCGGAACCTTAAGAGGTCATGCCATAGTAGACAGAAGCTTAAAAATAACTTCCATGTTCCACATTCTAGATGGTCCAAGAGGCATAACAAAGTGTCTCCATAAACAGACGCAATCTGGGTCTAAAAGGGGAATTGCTATTTCAATAGTCGGGACTTTTCTTGCTGGAGATGGACATTTGAGAAGAATGCCTGAACTGATAGGAGCAGTAAAGAGGTCGGTGAGGTGTAGAGTTGAGGCAGCAAGAAAACTCAGGGGAGAGCTGATGCATCAGTGATTGACAGCTCTCCTGTTTATGCAGCTAAGCCAGGCTAAGGTTCCCCACAGACCTGCAACTGATTAAATCAGTAGCGGGTCCTGATCAATACTATTAGAGATCGCTGTCGTAAACTCTCCAGGAGTCAGAGCACGTATCAGCCGCCTCAGTTGTTGCTGATTAGTCAGTACATGGCTTTACGCTTTGCAAGGAATGAGAAAGGGGTAGCGGCTGCTTAATTTAACCTTCTCACTGCCTATTAAGACAGTGATTTACGCAGTTAATGTAATCTATATAATACTGTAACTGTTATATGTCATAGCAGTGTGTGTGTTTCTCCTTAACAAATAGGATTCTGTTTGTGTATAGAACGTCTTACTTAAGAGAAAAGTATAGGATAACAGTGAACACCAAAATGTTAAAAAGGAACAATTTACTTCTAAACTGGCAATATAACATAATCCAAGAGCAATTTCAGAAAACTTCTAACCCTTTCTGTAAAAAAACGAAAACAAACAAAAAAAAAACACTTTTGATAGGTTCCTCATTGTCATATACCGGTAATCATATACAGTACATACAGTATGGAAGAATTTGAGAAAGCTAAGTGTTGAGTATGGCCCTCCTATTTAGCATATCCTTGCTTCCACTGGTTTGGACATGCACAAGCAGAGCAGGACATGCACAAGCAGAGCATGACTATAAAATCTGTCAATTAGAGTCAGCTCAAGAAGTAGGTAAGTGACTAACTTACTAAAACCAACAAAAAAAACTATAATAGTGGTTTTGGATGGAGTTGACCTTTACATTTAGAAACCCATAAAGATGTAACCAGGGGCTCTGTGTTATTCTGCATAGCACACTTTTTACGGCAGGGATCCTCAAACTAAGGCCCTCCAGCTGTTGCAGAACTACACATCCCATGAGGCATTGTAACACACTGACATTCACAGACATGACTAGGCATGATGGGAATTGTAGTTCCTGAACAACTGGTGGGCCGTAGTTTGAAGACCCATGTTCTATGGCAACAAAGTAAACATAATAATATTGGGACATGCTCTAGAGAGGGAGAGTAAGCTTTTGGGGTGCATTTTGGTAATACCCAGACATACAATTTAAGCTGAATCCCAAGCTCAAACCTTTTTTTTACTTGAAGTACAGTTTAGAAGCTCAGTCAGCTTTTTATTGCAGCCTGGGTCCCCACTGTGGAGATTCATGTTCAGTGTTTGTCCTGGTGACCGCTGTCAAAAAGACAGAAAGTGATGGGAAATACAAAATTTCACCGTTGGCACATTGTTGGGAATAGAGTGTAAATCCTCCAATAGAGGCACTTGATTCAGAGGCAACTATCTAAAGCTGGGCGTACACATGTAAAATGTTGAACATAGTGCAGATGGACAAACCTCCTGCTGCTGCTTTTGTATTCTGACAGCCATCCCTTACCAGCTGTCAAAATTCCCTAAAAGTGCCTGATTCTTCAATCAAGGGATGTCAGGTGGGAAGTGGCCACCAAGGCCACTCACTGAGCAAATTTCGGAAAGTTCATTATGTCCATATCTATCCAGCTTCAGAGTGGCTTTCCCCCGACTTTGGAGAGATTTCTTCTCACTTCCTGTTGTGCCTCCAGGACAGGAAGTGAAACTGAAATACCCCCTCTGAAACACATATATCAATAAATCAGGGGTTTTAACAATTCCCTACTTTATCTACAACATAAAAAACATGTTTGGCTTTAATCCAATAATTGCTAGGAAGTTTAATTTTCAGTTAAAATACTTCTTGTATATTATATTATTAAGAATAACCATCAAATGCTGCTTATTTAAGAAAATCATAATACAAATAATACATACTGATTTATATGACCTTGAGGCCCTTGGCATTGTGTATTTTTCTTTTTTTTAAATAAAGGGATATCTTTTAATAAAGTATGCAGAGCTAATTACAGATTATTATTGGGAGCCCCAGGTTTATTGTACCTGTTCTAAATGGGATTATGTTTTAATCAGGGGAAGGAGCAAATGCTTTTATTTAATAGCTATTTCTATTTTATTTAATGATGTGATTCCTGGCCTGCCACTTATTTCTCCAGTTTTACAGACCAGTCCCCCAGGAGCAGAGCGAGGTTGGAGGTAGGTCTCAAGTTTATGAGCAGTAAATTGAGGGCAATTAGTTTGCGCATTGATGCTACAGAAGGCTGGAAATTTGTTTAACAACTCCATCAGGGGCTGTGACTGTAATTTTCTGTCTTCATGAAGCTGAAGGGGAACAATAGATTTAATTGTATTTAGCTTCACAATGTATATGTGAAATAGATCAAGGTTATAATGTATATTGTATTATTTTAAATGAAAACAGTCCAAGTACCTGAACTTGAACTAGCAGAGCTCAGACTGGAAGAGAGGGAAGCCACATGTGCTGCTGTGAAATAAGCTGATAGAATTCAGATAGCTGAACAATGCTGGTAGAAGGAGAGAGAGGAGTGACCAGGCTGGGGAGGTTGTTGCCTGTAGTTCATCTTTATTTTATATGTGGAGGGGGTCCTTTTTGACAATTACATAAGCAGTCTCTTCTTGCTGAAATGTACCTTGGGTTACAGTCACACTGGCAGCTAAGGGCACATAGTTTGCTGCATTCAGAGAAGGCTAAATGCCTTTGGACGCAGCTGCTATGGTCAAACCTATATTAACTACTTAAGCCCCTGAAGACTTGCCCCCTTAATAACCACGCCATTTTTTGCGATATGACACTGCATAGCTTTAACTGACAATTGCGTGGTCGTGCTACGTTGTAATCAAACAAAATTGACGTCCCCCCCCCCCGAAAATAGAGCTTTCTTTTGGTGGTATATAATCACCTCTCTGGGTTTCATTTTTTGCGCTATAAACAAACAAAAAGTATACATTTTGAAAAAAATATATATTTATTGTTTTATTTTTGCTATAATAAATATCCCAAATTTGAAAAAAAACAAAACAAATTTCTTCCTCAGTTTAGGCCGATATGCATTCTTCTACATATTTTTGGTAAAAAAAATCACAATAAGTGTATATTTATTGGTTTGCATACAAGTTATAAAGTCTACAAAATAGGGGATAGATTTATGGCATTTTTATTGTTCATTTTTTTTTGTTTTTACTAGTAATTGCAGCAATCTTTTTATCAGGACTGCGACATTGCGGCGGACAGATTGGACACTTTTGGCAGCCTCCCTCAGCCCCCCTAACACATACCTGAGGTCTCTCTCTTACCAGCGATGTTCACAAGTGTCTCAGCAGCCGTCCGAGATTCTCCCTCCTGAGAAACAACAGCAGCATCATTGGCTCCTGCTACTGTCAATCAAACTCAGCTAGCCAATCAGGAGAGAGTGGGGGCAGGGCCAGGTCGGGGCTCCGTGTCTGAATGGACACAGGGAGTTGTGACTCGGCTCAGGTTCCCCCATATCAAGCTGCTTGCTGTGGGGGCACTCAACAAGAGGGAGAGGCCAGGAGCACAGAAGAGGGACCCAAGAAGAGGAGGATTTGGGCTACTCTGTGCAAATCCACTACTCAGAGCAGGTAAGTATAACATGTTTTTTTTTTTTTATAGGAAAAAAACAAGACTTTACAATCACTTTAAGTCATCTGAGAGGGCTCAGGCAGTATTTGTTCAAGGCAAGAACAGTGCTCTTTTTTTTACTAATAATTATTTGGTTTGGTAATGCTGCCACTTGCCCTATTGGTTATTGTCATGTTTATGCTAAACGCAGAGAACAGCCATGCCAGACTGTTTATTCTTCATTTTGATCGAAATTCAGGTGATTGGATGAGTCTGTATATTTCCCCAATCTTTTAAATGGGGCCTTTAGGCCCCGTTCACACTGATGCGAGTTCATAACGAATGTGATGCATCAAAAACATTCTAAATTCGTATGTCATCCATAAAGTCATTGTTTTCAATGACAGTCGTTCACATGCATGCGTTGCGATTCCTCTACAAATGCGATGCGATTAAAGAAAGGGTCTCTTCTGCGAGTTTACAGCGTTGCGTTGCAAATTTAGTCTCCACAGACATCGTTCTGGAATCGCATTGATGGTTCACATATGTGCAAATTCGTACACACTACTCTCCACAAAAACCAGGAAGTACACAGGAAGTTAACACTTTTTCTTTTACATTATGATTCCATTGGCTATAACATCAATCACAGCTATGTCCAACTCCTGAAATTTGCGTAAAATCGCAGTAAATTCGCACCTCACACAGGATAAAAAAACTGAACAATTTCGCAGCGCAGCAGTGTGAACCGAGCCTTAGTTGGGTTTATTTTGATTGATGGCCAATTTGTATAAATGAAAATGACCAGAAAGGGGCAAGCAACCACTCTGACCACTATGAGGGATTGAGCATCTTTTGTCTTTCACCAAAACTGATTAATGCTGATAGATACATGATTGACATTGATTGAACATCGATTACCAATTCATGTCGATGATCAAATTTTATGTGATCAATTTTAATCTATTGGCAATTGATCCGTCTTTTGGCTATCTCGTCCAGCTGCAAAAGTCACAAAAAATGAAAAGTAAACAAAAGGCAGAGCGAAAAAAAAAATCCCATAAAAAAATATTTGTTTTAATAATATTGGCAACTCGTGGATGGCAAGCGAAGAAAAAACAAACAAAAAAATAAGTGATTATAAGAGGGGGAAGTGGCATATTTTGTTTTGATTTATGACGGAGTTAATTGAGGAAAACTGTATGTGTTGTGAATTTAATGGAGTGTGTAGAAGCAGCGATTGTGCTGAGCAGTAAATCACGGCCTTCGAACACAAGCAGTTGAACACTGGGCCTGCAGTTTTGTCTCTCAGTAGTTCCATTGTAGGTAGGCATGAATTAGCCCTTGAGAGGCACAGATTCCATGCTATAAATCCCAGGCTCGAGCCCGGCGCACACACTGCGGGGAACACAGTACAGAGAGAGGGAGAGCCAGAGAGAGGGGCAGCCACTGTTTGTGTTGTTGTTAGCTGCTCAGAGATGACTTCGGCTGAGCGGAAAGACTCTGGCTCCACATTGTCGCTAGCGAAAAAAAAAAAAAACACAGAAACATAAGTCGCACATGTGGTGAGGGAAGGGGGGAAAAACCCTTTGCTTGCCTTGTCAAAACGTGAAGACGTGGTAGAAGAAATCATGGAGCATATGAATCTAAAATATACCTTTTGCTATGCTGGCTTTGTTATGATTTATAAAAAGTTAACATGTATGAAAAGCCACATTACTGATAGAGTTTTGCATAGGGTAGGAAATGTTTAACCCCCGTCAGGCTTTTTTTTTGTCTGTGCCCCTTTGATAAGATTTACCTGTACTTCCTGTTTAAGAGACACAGTAGTAAGTAAGAGATCTCTAAAAAGTGAGAGGATATTCTATCTAAGGCTAGCCATACACAGTTAGATTTCTCTAGGGCTGCATGAGAAAATCCAGAAAAGTCCCCATTTGAAGCAGAGTTCCACTCATTTAAAAGTCAGCAGCTACAAAAAGTGTAGCTGCTGACTTTTATTAATTGGACATTCACCTGTCCCACGGTCCAGCGATGCGGGCATACAAAGCCCCGTTCCTCTCCCCCACCTCTCCGTGGCGCTGGCATTGTCACTGTGAGCGCCCGGCTGTGGCTTCACAGCCGGGCACGCACTGCGCATGCGCGCACTGTGCACCGTGACTGGGCGGGCAGTCATCTGGGACCTGTGACGTGTCCCCGATGATTGCAGAGAGGAAGGGGGAGAGGTGAACTTCCTTCCGGCACCGGGAGGAAGTGGGAGTTGGATCCCTCTAAAAAGAGGGTATACGCTCCCCCCCCCCCGAAAAAATTAAATGCGGCATGTCAGAGGGTCATGGTCACTTAAAGCGGAAGTTCCAATTTTGGGTGGTACTCCGCTTTAATACTAAACAGTTTGCAAGAATCTCTGCAGTCAGCTATTGTACTCAGACAGCCAACACCTAACCTAAACAGCGACTGCATCTGATATGATGCAATCTCGGTTTGGCCCCCAATTTTTCCACTCGGCTCCACAAATGTTAATTGATAAAGCTGGGTTTGAAAGTGTGCTGACAGCGCCAACCATGCCTTGAACTTTAGTGGATTTGACAAGATTAAAATTGGAGAATTGTAGACTGTTGCTACTGGAGCAGGTATTAGGAGATTTCCCCTCGCCTGTGTTCCTGGGACAACTCAAAAATGTTGTAGATTTAAATACTTTCCCACCCATTTAGGATGTTCTGGCTTTAGGCTGAGTTCACACTATTGCGAATTGGATGCGGATTCCCCACATCCAATTTGCATGTCAGGAGATTGTAATTGTCTCTCAATGGAGACGGTTCATACATCCCCGGGACGGCTCCGGAGCGAATCGCACAGGGGTTCTGTGCGTCTTCTGGTCCGTTTCAGGTCTGAATTCAGCCCAAATATTCGGACCAGAAATCGGACCTGAAACAGTGAACAGGGACGCACCGCCCCCCTGCTGTGAGCCACTCCGTACGGCAGTGTGAACCCAGCCTCAGATACACTTTAATGTGATTAATGATTACCTTGTAAAACAACCCATTCAGTTTGAAATAGAAATGAAAGGCAAAACATCTGTGTGTAGTAGATAGAAGTGATCACATACCCTCTGTGTATAGATTAAAAAAAACTTTCTAAATACTTTTTTCCCCCCTTTTTTTATAAGAGCCGGTTCACACTGGGGCGACTCGTCAGGCGGCTCAGCTGCCTGACAAGTCGCGTCCCATTCTATGCAATAGAACCGTTCTAATAGGAACGACGCAAGTCGCTCCGACTTAGAAAAAGGTTCTTGTACGACTTCGGGGGCGGCTCGGGGCGACCTGCATTGACTTCTATACAGAGGTCATTTTGCAGGTCGCCTCTGAAGTCGTCTTCAGGACGCCTTGCGGAGTCGCCCCCGAAGTCGTGCCGCCTAAGTGTGAACCGGCTCTAAGTGATCACAAAAACATTCTAAATACCATTTTTAGAAGTGATCACATACCCTCTGTATATAGATAAAGAAAAACACTCTAAAATACCTTTTTTTTAGAAGTGATCATGTGTATAGATAAAAAAAGAAAAAAAAATCTAAATACTTTTTTTTTCTCCTTTTTTATAAGTGATCACAGACCCTCTGTGTATAGATTAAAAAAAATACCATTCTAAATACCCTTTTTTAGAAGTGATCACATACCATATGTGTATAGATAAAAAAAAAAAACATTATAAATACCTTTTTTTAAAAAGTGATCAAATACCCTCTGTGTATAGATTTAAAAAAAAAAACATCATAAATACCCTTTTTTCCCTTTTTTTATAATTGATCACATTCCCTCTGTTCTCAGCTGTATATAAGAGCTGGAGGAAGGTAAGCAGCAGCACACTGAGCTTCCCAGTGAATAGCTGTGCAGAAAGGAGGTGTCAGGACAAGTCTGATTATTGGAGGAGCGCAGGCTGAGTCACCACTTGATCCAATGTGTGCCTGTGTGCATTAACACACTGCAATCATTTCAATAAGCCCCCAATGTATTTTTTTTAAGGTAAGCAATGTAAATACATGAATTTGACTTTCCGACACTGTACATCAGAGCTTAGTGTGGGGAAGAGTGAAGCAGCACAAGGAGCCAATCAAATGTGTTGCAGTGCGAGAAGCATTCAGGTTAAAGAGAGCAGGGTGATAGAAAGATGAGCTCATCAGTCTGCTGCTTCTCCTTTCACTGTCCAGTCACAGGGTGGGCGTGAGGAGGAGAAAACCTTTAATGCCCCGTACACACGATTGGAATTTCCGTTGGGATAAACTCCGACAGATTTTTCTGACGGAATTACGTTCAAGCTGTCTTGCATAAACACTGTCACACCAAATTCCGACCGTCTAAACGTGGTGACGAGCTGAGAAAAATGAAGTTCAATGCTTCCGAGCATGCGTCGACTTGATTCTGAGCATGCATGTTTTTTTTCTCCGTCGGAGTTCCATACAGATGAACAACATTTTTCTAAGTCCGTCGGAATTTCCGATGGAAAAACTATGATGGAGCACACACACAGTCGGAAGAGTCGATGAAAAAATTCCATCTGACTTTTTCCATCGGAAATTCCGATCGTGTGTACAAGGCATAAGTGAAACTGCAGCAGAGAAAAATTAGACCAAAGGCTGCACTGTATGGCAAAGCTGTTTAAATCTCAGGACTGGAGAGACAGAATAACAGATTCTTTGGCAGTTGAAACATCTCCCCTATATCTGTTTCATCTGTGTATTCGGCTGTTTGGCAATAAAATTGCTGAATTCAGTCATGATCCAACCACACATCATTTCTGAATCGGGAATTTTTCAAAAATAGCCAACTATAGCTTACAATTAGATATTTTATTGAATACTTTGGGTAATTTAACTTCAGCAAACTGCGCAATTTATAAATTGTGTACTCTGGTTCTTTTACCTATAAAAATAGATTGCAAATAATTCACACTAGCACTTGTTTTGTGGTGGTAACATTTCTGTCAAAGCTGTTATCAGCGAAATGAGAAACACATTTACTTTGATAAATTAGTCAGCTTGGGCCTGGGTTTACATAGACGCCAGCCGGGAGTGAAATTATGAATGATTTCAGCAAGTGGCACCAAGAAGAAGTGTAGGAATTAATGGGCTTGGTGAGAGATGGTTATTATCATTAGTGTTCCCGAAATGTCTTCAATGTTCACCTCACTATGGTCTAAAAAAAATAAAAAAATCAGATTACTGAAAATTGGTTAGACGAGAATTCTTCAAATTAGCTGACCAATTAGGATCACGTTCCACCAAATAACGTTATTGAAAGCAATCTCCCCTATTTAAAAAGAAAAAAAGGAATCAGAAATAAGCAGTTAATAATACATCTAGACGTGAATCGAGAAAGGGGATTTAACACATCCTCCCCCACTTTGGTTCCCAGCATTAATATCATTATTGGAAAGCCACACTGAAACCCTTTAGGCTTAAAATTCAGTGGAGTAAAGTTTCATTTCTCCGGCAAAAAATAAATAAATAAAATTGGACTTTCCACATAAGAAAATTGGCTTACAATTAGATGTCACAAGCTCTAGCATTAGGAATTGAATTATTCTGAATTTAAAACACAATGAGAGTTTTTTTTTTTTTTGGATAAGCTGCAAGATTTTGTATTTATTTTTTATTGTGGGAACCGTCAAGTTAGAGATGATTTCGAGAAAGGAAATAGCTGGATGGTTTCATGGTTTATCTATTAATAATCTTTTTTTAAGGCTTTAATGAACTGGGAACTGTTCTTGAGAGTGGACAATCTAGATAGTTGTAATCTTTTGCTGTTTTTAAGGACACTTTGTAGCAGTGACTCAATCCCCTTTATTTTTTTTTATGTAGTCAATTATTTATGTTTTTAACTTATCTTGATAAGAGATTACCAGTCGTGATTACAACATGACTTTTTTAAAACGTAAAGCCATGGTGACCAATAATAGACAGATGCCTACTAGAAAAAACTATGGATCTGATGATTTTTGCTCATATTTACCAAATTGGTATCTGCTTTTCGTGTAAATCACAGACGTCATCAATGTTTAAAACCTCCTCTTTTATATTGAGAAGAGAGATGGATTTTTAAGGCCATGCCGAATCCAGCTTTAGCCAACACCTTTTTGTTAGTTTAAGACTTCATTCACACTTCAAAGTTGCATGACAAGTCGTTCCCATATTTTCCTATGATAACCATTCACATATGTGTAACTTAAAGTTGCAACGACTTCAAAATAGTTCATGCACTACTCTCACGCCTTGTACACACGACCGAGTTTCTCGGCAAAAACCAGCAAGAAACTGGCTGGGAGATATTTTTTTGCAGAGGAAACCGGTCTTGTGTACATTTTCGTCGAGGAAACTGTCGAGAAACTCGACGAGCCAAAAAGAAAGCATGTTCTCTATTTCCTTGACGGGAATGGAGAAAATTGGCTTGTCGAATTTCTCGATGGCTTCACAAGGAACTCGACGAGCAAAATGATGTGTTTCGCCCGTCGAGTTTCTCGGTCGTGTGTACAAAGCCTTATGCCGTGTACAGACTATCGGACGTTCCGACAACAAAACCGTGGATTTTTTTTCGACGGATGTTAGCTCAAACTTGTCTTGCATACACACAGTCACACAAATAATGTAGAAAAATTCCAAACGCCAAAAACACGGTCACATACAACACGTACGATGGCACTATTAAAGGGAAGTTCAATACCAGTCGTGTTAGTAAAAGTTTGGTGAGAGAGACGATTCACGGTTTTCAGCCTCTTGCGAATGTGCTATCTCCATTACGAATGCTAGTTTTACCAGACCGAGCGCTTCCGTCTCGTACTTGATTCAGAGCATGCATGGAATTTTGTGCATTGGAATTGTCTACACACGATCGGAATTTCCGTGAACAGATTTTGTTGTCGGAAAATTTGAGAACCAGCTCTCAAATTTTTGTTGTCAGAAATTCCGAGCGTGTGTACGCGGCATTATGCAACTCAGACTTCAATGTTAACCCTCGAAAGTTGCTTGAAAATCATACCTGAATGCTTTACAATGCAACAGTTGTGCACCATTGTCCATTATCACTAGTCAAAGCCAAAGTATCCTGGTCGCATCCACCCAAAGTTACATCAAAGTTGCACCAAAGTAGCACTCCATAGTCTGCACAACTTTGGAGTCGTACAAGTGTGAATGGAGTGTTAGGAGACACAGAACTTTTTTCATAGTTTTGATCCTCTACATTGGGGATATGCAATTAGCGGACCTCCAGCTGTTGCAGAACTACGATTCCCATGAGGCATAGCAAGACTCTGACAGCCACAAGCATAACACCCAGAGTCAGAGGCATGATGGGACTTGTAGTTTTGCAACAGCTGGAGATCCGCTAATTGCATATCCCTGCTCTACATCCTTGGTTATGGGCAGATAAATTTACTGGCCAGTGGCCATCATACTGCAGTTTCAAATAAACCAGAATTTTGAAAGGACGACTTATAATCCCCAATAGTATAAAAAAGATAACACTCACAAAAAGAGAAGAAAAGAAAGGAAGAAGTAAATGAGGAAAATAAAAGAGAAGGGTATAGAGCGTTGCACCCCTGGCCCGGTCCCGGCTCCCCATTTCAGCCCTGATTTTATACAAGTGATTGTAGATATCGTAACCAGGGATTCAAAGTATTTTTGAATCTGGTTTCCTTGTCCGACGAATGTTAGCCAATGTTTTATGGCACATTATCAATGGAATTTTGTTCTGTCTTGGCAATGTTGACAACGGGTGATTTCCATGCTTTCACAATGGACATTTTACCTGCTAAGAAAATATAAAAAATTACTATTTCATATTTTTATCATTGCTGTGACCCCATTGAAAAGATTCCCTAAAGTGGGCAAAGGTTAAAACCTCTTTTAGGTTTTATTGCTGTCTGTGACCCCCTTGAAGTAAGTTCCTTTTACATCCAGCGTGATTACCAGGATATCACTCTAATACAGGTATAAAAGGCAAACAAATCCTAGTTAGAATTTCTGTCAAGTTTCCTTAACTGTGTGTCTACTTCATGGATGGATGTCAATGGTTCTGTGTACACTTTAAAGGGCTAAAGACCCTCTTGACCCTATTTTGATGAATAAAATAAACAATACATTAGACAAGACGTATATATTGGTCAACTGCCTAAATTCTTTAGTGGCAGATGTGTTGAAATAGTACAAGCAGGACTTATCATCTATGACAGGGTTGTCAACGAGAGTCCCATGTACCCCTGAGGCTACCTTTACAGCTTCAGGGGCTGTGTCAAGTTAAACCATCATCATCATAACATTCTAAGTTTTAGCATATAATGAATCATGTTATAAACATCCTTGACTGTTTAAGTACACAAGGAATTGATGGGAAAACATTATATACAAGTAAGCAATAACTGCATATACAGTACTTCTAAAACTGCTTGAGATAAGGTGACCCAACTGGTAAGATTTTCCCTCACTTCCTGTCCTAGAGACCATGGAATTCTAACTTCTCAACTTCCAAATCTAAATAGAAAAAGTTTTTCTAATTGGAAATGGGCATTAATAAGGCTGAGAAACCCTCTTTATGACAATAAATTACTAAACTAAACTACTAGATTATATACAAGAGTTCTGCGCATATATAAAGTGTGTCTGGCCCATCCATGGCTCTGGACCAGGGATCTCCAAGCTACGGCCCTCCAGCTTATGCGGAACTACATGTCCCATGAGTCATTGTAAAACTCTGACATTTACAGACATGACTATGAATGATGGGAATTGTAGTTCCTGAACAACTGGAGGGCCATAGTTTGGTGACCCCCTGCTCTGGACCATAAACACATGTAACTGCTGAGGTTTGGAAGTCTTGACTCCCAAGCTTAAGGCGTGAATTACAACTGCACTTGGGTTGAACTCATCAATTATGTAAGCTTTTCCATTTTCTGCTCATCTGACCCTCTATCAGGCCTCTTTTTTACAAGACATGCATTAATAAGGTTATTTGTATGACATGATACTGCTTTCCCACTTTGCTTTGTTTACAAATGAATGCCTGCAGCAGAATCACTTTCCAGCAGCTGAGGGCAGATTCCCTATTAAAAATCAAAATAACGGCTCCCTGTGAGAGAAGAGATATGAGGGCCTGTGTACACTTGTGCATTGCGGAAATGCACAAATTATTGTACAATGCCAAACTGCATGCCTATGCACCTGCTCTCTACACATCCACTGCAGTGCCATTCTTTATGTGTGGCACCCCAATGCGCTACACAGTAGAGGGCAACGAACTACAATGCTCATACACCATGCTGTGTGTTCCATATTATGCTTTGTGTTGAGACACATTTTTCTGCCTGTTTTGGTGCATTGCCAGCCCAGCCATAATGAATGGGCTGCCTTAACGCAATGCATGTTAATGCGAGCCATAACACACATTAATGCATGTGTAAGCTTTGCTCACCTCTTTTATGGCCCGATGATGGTCACTATTGATGGCCAAATACCCTGAAACAACTGCATGCAGTTTGGAATAAATGGCTCTAATATATTATATTATGTTTGTACTATACACCAGAGGTTATGGATGTGCATCTGGCCAATGAGGTGTAAAGTAATGATCTGCATGGCTCGGCCCACTGCCCTGATATGGGGAATAATCCTCTTATTTTTGGCATAGGTGATGGAATGAGACATGTGAATCCCTCCTGTGCTGTGCACTGATTCAATTGGTGGGCTTTTTGATTGCTTTAGTTCCTCACCATCAAATGTATGGTTATATTGTCTTGTTCCCAAATCATTTTGTCTTTACCTGCATATAGTATTTTAAAAAATTACCACTTTTTCACGTTTTGATTTCACAATTGTATCAATCAGAACAATGCAAGTTACGCCTAACTGGACAAAAGCAGTAAAATAAATCTCTTCCTATAGTGAAAATACATATTTACAGGTAAATTGGATTCCAAATGATTTGATGACTGATTCATGTTCCAAAATGAATAGTTTTTCTAATGAAAATAAACAAGGCTCCAATCTTCCGATGATAATATGGCAGACACATCCTACATCTCTCTGTTAACCTATTTACTCCAAGCTTCTGACAGCTGTGACTATTAAAATGATTGGAACAAAGGAAAGTGGAGACTTGCAGAGCACAAAGTGACACCAGACAAAAGGAACCCTTTGCTGCTTCTCAGATCACCGTGCTTATAAACAAACGGAATAGGAAATCATTTTAGGATTCAGATTGCAGCTGAAGTGACAGCGATCAGGGAGATCTGGTCCCCTAAACATGTCACATGCGACAGTTTATTTAGTACAGGAGAGAGGTTAACCCTCAGGCTCACGAAAATAAATTCTTTCCTATTTTAGGTATACAATGTACCATAGCCTAGTGTAGGAACATTTAAATGGCCTCAGATCTGTGAGTGTGTTTGTGTTTGTATTTGCCTTGGGAGAAAATTAAAACAGAACTCTATCTTATAATTTTTTTTTATGGTTATCAATGGTGGAGCGGTTAGAGATATAACCTGGTACTTTTGTCCTGGTTTCTGGGTAGACTTCTAATAGCTGAATGGACCCTAGAGTTGTCCTATTGTATCTATAGTATTATAATGGTGTTGGTACAGGTTGCTTTGTTACTGGGTTGGCAGCTTCTACACTCTAGAAGACTCCCACAGCTTCCCTGTTTTTTATGTAGTGAAGAAATTCCAGATAGCCACACTCCAATGCAATCCCCTTTATTGGTTTAAAAGACAGTCCATAAAGTACAAGAAGCTTAAGGGACAGCTGTTACTAACGCGTTTCACACCCTCACTGGTGCTTAGTTATATGATTAAGCACCAGTGAGGGTGTGAAACGCGTCATTCAGACAGCTGCCACCATACTTGGACAGTGACTGCATCTGAATAGTTCCCTCACAATTTTCCACCCAGTTCATTCCACAAAAGTCAGTTGACAAATCAGGGACACCCACGGCTCACATTTCAGCCAAATCAGCCAACATTTGAGTCGTTTTTTTATGCACACTCATGGGATGATTAGGTGTAGCTTGTGCCAGCAAATCAGAATGAGCTCAGAGAACTCAGAAAAGGCAGCCATGCTTCTCTTATGACAGGTCTACTTTAAGAGCCTATTTATATTTGCGCAGTGCATTAACACACGTCAGGTCACAGTCACACTTGCATTGTATTAAGGCAGCCTATTAAAATAAATTGACTTCTGATTCACCAAAATATCCCAAAATCAGCCATTACTAAATTTGTAACACAACGCAGCACAACTCAATGTGGAAAGTTGTCATCCAATGCAGGATGTTGTAACACTTGTGTGGTGCCGTAGTGTGTTAAGGTGCTATTTAAAATGAATGGCACTGCAAAGCATCAACACATAGATGGAAATTGGCTGTCGAGGGTCAAAACAGTGACTTTTTTTAATCAAGGATTTGCCCCCTTCCTGACCAGGCCATTTTTTGCGATACGGCACAGCGTCATTTTAACTGACAATTGCATAGTCCTGCGGCGTTGTAACCAAACAAAAATTATGCATTTTTTCCCCACAAATAGAGCTTTCTTTTGGTATTATTTGATCACCTCTTCGGTTATTATTTTTTGCGCTATAAACAAAAAAAGAGTGTCAATTTTGAAAAAAACACAATATTTTGGCTCCTTGAGGGTAGGGACCGATGTGAATGTACAATGTATATGTAAAGTGCTGTGTAAATTGACGGTGCTATACAAGTACCTAAATAATAATAATAATAATAATAATAATAATAATTTTGTATTTTTTGCTATAATAAATATCCCCCCCCCCAAAAAAAAAATAATTTCTTCATCAGTTTAGGCCGATATATATTCTTCTACATATTCTTGGTAAAAAAATCGCAATAAGCATATATTGATTGGTTTGCGCAAAAGTTATAGCATCTACAAAATAGGGGATAGATGTCATTTTTTTTTATTAGTAATGGCAGCAATCTGTGATTTTTATCAGGAGTGCGACATTGCGGCGGACAGATCGGACACTTTTGACACTATTTTGGGACCATTGTCATTTATACAGCGATAGCAAAAAATTGCCACCGATTACTGTATAAATGTCACTGGCAGGGAAGGGGTTAACACTAGGGGGCAATCAAGGAGTTAGCTGTGTTCCCTAGGTGTGTTCTAACTGTGAGGGGGAAGAAAGGGGTGTGAATGGCAAATGTATGCTTGTGCCACATCCAGTATATATGAGAAAAGAAAAAGGGGGTTCCCCTGGGTGGACTTTTAAGGCACTAATAGAGTAAAAAAATTGTTTTATTCACAATTGTACATATTTATCAAAAAGTATTGAATTAAAATATACAGTTCCAATGATTGTCACCATTAAAGTAAATACACAAAGAACCTTCTTTACACCCTACCTGTTTCGGGGTAACCTTCTTCAGGGGTGTGTAGAGAAGGACAATTAGTTCATCTAAGCATACAAATACATAAAGTTAATGACATGCATTTAGAACATTATTAAATATATACAAAAAGTTTTCTTTATATGTGATGTATATACATGTAATCATTAACTTACGTATTATAAAGGATGATGAATATTTAATTGGATACAATTTTTAAAATAATTGAAAATATAAACGGCACGCTGGGTTCAATCAATGAGGTTGCCAGTCAAACAAGAAATGGGTATCAGGATATACAATTAATGCAAGTTTGAGACAAACATTTATAAGGAAAGATTTTTTTACTCTCAATATCCTGTATATTTTGGAATACTATTAGTGCCTTTAAAAGTCCACCCAGGGGAACCCCCTTTTTCTTTTCTAACTGTAAGGGGGATGGGACTGACTAGGGGAGGAGACCGATCGGTGCTACTACTTAGCATGAACACATGATCTGTCTCCTCTCCCCTGAGAGAAACGGAATTTGTGTGTTTGTACACACACATTCCTGTTCTCGTTATGTCACGAGCGATCGCGGGTGCCTGACCGACATTGCGCCCATCAGGCATGCGCATCAGCTTTGGGGACACGCAGCAGGCACACTGTGGGCGACACTATCATAGACTGTTTTAGCAGATTCACAACTGGTCACACTTGCAAACAACAAATGCAAATCAACACAGATGCTAAGAAGTGCTTTTTTTAATCTTTAATGTAAAAAGTTCCCAAACTCACAATAAAAAAGAAATGGTTGACAAAGCCTGTTTGTTTACTCTGTTGAATGATAGATTAAACAAAAAAATTCACAGAACACTAACTGAAATAATAATTGTCTCGGACTAGAAGACATAGAAGAGAGAACAGAGAAGCCCCAAGTGATTCCGTCTAATGAAGTATTTGTTGTTTTTTCTAAAGAATTTATTTTGAAGTGCGACTTCCTTTTTTGTTAATGGCTTTCCAGCATTTGGATCTTGTATACCTCTCCCTACAACATCATCTTTTGATGAAAATATTGTCCTCCGACTGACAGCAGAATATTGTGTGATTCAGAGCTTGGAAGCCTATACATAAAATACGTAGTTATTATAAGATTACTTTTTTATTCCCTTTGATGCCAGAGGGCCCTATAAAACATTACGCTGTGAACAATCTCCAACCTGTAAAACAACAATAGATTAACCTACTGAATGCAGAAGATGCTTGTTAGACATCCTTAGACAACCATCCTTAAGATGGTTCAGGGAAGGAAACCTCTATTTTAATTAAAAAGGTTGATAAAACACACGTATATGGTATAATTGCTACACAAGTTATCTGGTAATTTCATGTTAGTAAAAATTAGTTCTCCATTTCAGTCTGTAGACAACCCAAGGAGTTTCATTTTTTATAAGATTCTTACCATTAAAGAGAGCAGTACATCTAATAGGAAGCCAGGAGGGGAATTTACACTTTTCTTATTACAACTCTGATAGAAGTGGAAAATAATAATCCCTTAAGGTAGAGGCAATGTTATTGTAAGGTTGTGGTGGTGTGCGGCTCAGTAGACCACGTCAAAGTATAGGGTCTTCTCGGTGTGTTGATGATAAGAAATATGGCTCAGCGCTCACTATATTTAAAGTCGTTGTATAGTCCACTTTTACCTACAGGTAAGCCTATAATAAAGCTTACCTGTAGGTAAAAAAAAATCTCCTAAACCTGTATGGTTTATGAGATATTCCTGTCGCAATAAACCACTGGCTGCAGCGGCGCATGCGCACAAGGTATTCTCGTCTGAAAGCCTGGCAGACGCCGGATTTTGCCGGAAAGAAATCTCCCACGCGCATGCGCGGGAAGCGGCGACATCGTGGCTACAGCCACTCAGAGGGCTGGAGCCTCGATACCCGGAAGAAACGCAGAGGCAACATGTCAGCTACCTCGGCATGGAACAGGTGAGTTACCGACACCTAGTTTTAAGGTAAGTATTTCATAATGAACTAGTATGCGGTGCATACTAGCTCATTATGCCTTTTGCCTTACCGGGGTAAAAAAAAAAAAAAAATTCTGAGGGTATACAACCGCTTTAAAAGGGCAAAGCACTTAGCCAAAGTAGGAAGAAGCAATGTTCTCAATCAAATAATTTCTTGGTACCCTACGCATTTCAGAGATCTACTTTCCCTTTTTCAGGGCTGGTTGGTGTGTGTAAACAGCGAATAACGGGAGAAAATAACACTTGTAACAGAACAGTATTTTGGCAGCAGAAATCTAGAAGAATTTCTAAAACAACCTCATAAGTCAAACAGATTGATATATCCCGGAAAAAATGTTTGTGCAGAAGAGTTGTTGCGGTGGAGAAACTTTTCATTTTTCAGGCCAGAGTTCCTATTGTACCATGTTCTATGATATCATAGTGAACTATCCACTTGTGATAAAAAAAAAACACACCGGCAAGAACGTACAAGGGTTTGTACTCTGTCCACCTGTGCAACTGTCGCTTGCGTTTTTTTGGATGCCCACTTCTTGCGTCATCATGGACATCTTCCCGCCCCTCCTTAAACCACCTATGCCATTCAAAACACTTGATTTATTCCATAGTGCTACTCTGTGGGCATTTGGGCATTCCGGGAATTAAACAGTATATATATATATATATATTATTATGGTCGTGGCCATAAGACCGAGACCAATATGGATCACATAAACAAGCAACAACATAAATAGACCTGAGGTGTGCCTTGGTGGTCTGGTCGGTATGCCAAGGTAAGTAATGGGTAATTATGGAGAAGGATGTGTTGAAGAAGGGAGGGGGGGCATTGTGCACTGGAACCGACAAAGAGCATGGGCGAGTGGGCTATCTAAATACCACCTGGGCTCCTCCCATAAATTCAGGTCACCATACTGGCCTTCTTATATATATATATATATATATATATATATATATATATATATATATATATATTTTAGGGCTGTTACTGATTAAAATTCTCATGTTCGATTAATCGATTTTTTAAAAACGATTAATCGACTAATTTCAATTAATTATAATGCACATACATTTTTCGGATCACCGCCATATATAGTCCCCACTGTAATATCCACAGACATCTCCCCCACTGTAATATCCACAGACATCTCCCCATTGTAATATGGTCCACATCTCCCCCAGGCTCTAGGCTCACTTAGGCCGTCGCTGGGTGACCAAGATGGCCGCCACTCCGAGAGCTAGGCTGAAGCCGCGGCCTCTCCTATGGCCGAGGCAGCAACGGAGCTCCGTGGATCACGTGGTGTGCCGGTCCGCATATGGTGACCCGTTCAGATCACGGATCATTTACTATCCGTTGCACCACTAGTACCGACCTAAAGAGTTTTGATTGATCAAAAAAATTTACGATTAATCGAGGAATTAATCTTTAATTTCAACAGCCCTAATATATATATATATATATATATATATATATATATATATGTATTGAACTGCATTCTTGGATCACCCTTCCTGTCATAATCCTGTTCTGAACACCCGCCAGGACCTGAATGATCCTCAGTGTTCTATGACACACAAGGCATATGACAGAATTTTGGCCACTTCCCGTTTGTCCCGTTTTGTGGTCTACCATCTGGCATACATGAAGTTAACTAAATGCTCCAACTGCCTCAAGTCTTTTATTCCTGTAATTCAACACTTTCTCTGTGTTTGTCCTGCAGATAAGGGAGATTTCCATAAATGAAGACTTAAAAGATTTCCTTTGGAAATCCCTTATCGTGTTATACTTGTCCCACTATTTCCACATTCCTCCTCATCCTGGGATCAGCGACACTTAGAACGTGCAAAGAAACACTTCACTCTTACCTCTCACCAATGTGAAACAATCATCAATGTGTTTTTTTTTTCTGTTGCTCTTTTTAACTTACACTGATTTACCAATTCTCATACCCAAATGATGAACTGAATCTGCCGTATTATGTTGGGTTCAGTTACTGTTATATTGTACTGCCTATTAAGCTAATAGCATAAGCTTTTGCCTTCTACATTACTGTTTTGATTCATTTAAAGTAGAGTCTACTTTTCAAGGCATGATATTGTTTGTTTATTTTTGTTGAGAATTCCCACAATTCACCATTGTACAGAAAACAGAGGAAATAAAAAGATATTTCTGCATATTACTTGACTTATGGTGGTTATAGTGTTTTCAAACTGCAGAGAAAAGTCTACTGAGAGGCCTCGTACACACGACCGTTTTCCTCGACAGAATCCATCAAGAAACTTGGTGGCAGAGCTTTTTTGCCAATGAAAACGGTCGTGTGTATGTTTTTCGTTGAGAAAACTGTAATAATTATAGGTTTAGTTTTCCCATTTGGATGTTTTTTAAACCATGTATTTTTTATCTTCATTTTTCTCTTAAAAAGTTTTATTAATATTTATATTTGCTTGGGTGCAAAATTGACAGCTTTGCTTTAAAAGTGTTACTAAACCCACAACAATAAAATCAGTATGTATATGCAGTAAAGTATGCCTATTATACGCACTATGGAACCTAAGGGGTTGATCCTGCACAATGTGTAAAATGTTGTTGTTTTTTTTGGGGGGGGGGGGGGTCCAAGTGATCATCACAGGGCCAATCAGCTCTGTCCAGACAGAGGGGGAGGAGCCATACTGCAGGACAGTCAGAAGAGATTGAAAACACCTACAAGCTTAACCAGTGCTCGGCCAGACCCTGATAGAAGTCACAAGACTGCTTTATACAGGCATTCCCCCTTTTAAGTACACAATGGGGTTTATTTACTATCTGGAGAGTGCACAATCAGGCTCACTTCTGCATAAAAACCAATGAGCTTCTAACCTGAGCATGTTCAATTAAGCCTGGTAATAAAACCTGGAAGCTCATTGGTTTCTATCCAGAAGTGAGCCTGATTTTGCACTCTCCAGCGATAGTAAATAAACCCCATTGTGTACCTAAAAGTGGGGTATGCCTGTACTGCTGATGAGAAAAGGTATTTAGCAGTTTATATTTACTAAAATGTTCTGTGTACTGTGAGAGGCCAGATATAGTGAATGCAGGGTCCTGGACTTAGTAACATTTTAATGGCTGTCTAACCAACGGTGTTTCACTATGCTTCCCACCATTCAATTGAACCATTGCCTAAGTAAGGAAAACAAAACAATAAAATATACTTGGTACTTCAGGGCTGATCAGAACATGTGACCCCCCCCCCCTTTTCCCTCCATATACCAGCACTGGTATTCGCCATTACACTTTAAGGAACATTTACACTGAGGATTGCATTCAGGATCTGATACACAACAGAGCACATTGCCCCGTATAAACAATGTAAGACTTGGCGTTTCCCCAAATGAACTTATAGAAGAATTAATTTAAGGTCGCAAAGGAAATGTCACAAGAGCCTTGTGACTTCTGTAAGGTAGACCTTACTATACTGCCAGGAATTATTTATTTTTTGTTGAAGGCATACCGAATAGATAGATAGATAGATAGATAGATAGATAGATAGATAGATAGATAGATAGATAGATAGATAGATAAGAAATAAATATGTACATGCAGGTATAAGGCGAAAACAAAGATAGATAAAATGGAAGTAGATATGTAGATGCAGGGATCGGGAGGAAGGAAGGAAGGAAGGAAGGAATAAGCAATGTAAGACTTGGTGTTTCCCCAAATGAACTTATAGAAGAATTCATTTAAGGTCACAGAGGAAATGTCTCAAGAGCCTTGTGACTTCTGTATGCTAGACCTTACTATACTGCTGGGAATTATTTATTTTTTGATGAAGGCGTACAGGGTAGACAGATAGATAGATAGATAGATAGATAGATAGATAGATAGATAGATAGATAGATAGATAGATAGATAGATAGATAGATAGATAGATGGATGGATGGATAGATGGATAGATAGATAGATAGATAGATAGGTAGATAGATAGATAGATAGATAGATAGATAGATAGATAGATAGATAGATAGATAGATAGATAGATAGATAGATAGATAGATAGATAGATAGATAGATAGATAGATAATATATATTGTATAAACCCCCTGGAGCAATCTGATTACCTTTATTTTCATTCAATTAAACAAAAACAAAAAAACAGAAAGAAATGAATAGGTAGCTGGATAGATACTTAGTACCATTTTCTTCTCTGAACTGACAGATCTGACAGTTGGGATGTATTGGTTGGTCATCTCTGGGATGCAAACCTCTGACACATTTTATAATATTCACACCAATGAAGACGGATGTCTCTTTCCCCCAAATCTTTGGAGAGTCCTAGCCTGGAGAACAGTGCTGTCTATAAAACAAGCCATTTTAAGCGAATGGGAAAATCTTTATTTGTTAGAAAAGAATCTGATTGGCAAACTAAAATAACCTTTTTCTTAAAGGGTATGATTTGGATCCCTGTTAGGATTACAACTTGCCCTTCCCAGGAATTTTCCCATCTGTGTCCTGCTTGTCCTTTAGCTTTGATGTCACCAAAACATGTTAGTAACATTTCTGCTGAAAACAAATACGGTAAGAAAACCATTTCCCTAATTACAAGACTGTCTGGAAATAGGAAGATTTACATATACACATTTGCCAGATGAAGCTCAATGCAGCTAATACAGTACTTAGCACACAGCTCCTAATAACCCTGCTGAGATCCAGATCAGCCTATTAGAGGCACAAGGAGAAATGCCTGAAGGACCTTGGCTACAACTTCGCTGAGTTTGACTTTGTTGGTTGAGTTTATAACAAATATGCCAGGAATTATTACAGAGTACATAACGCTGTGCTGACTTTTTAAAGCTGAACTGCAGGCAGATAGCTAAATGCACAGATGAAATACATAAGGCAGCTGTTCTACTTGTCAAAGGATTTACATTTCTGTCCATCAAAGTCTGAGATTCACAAAGCTGTGTCACACAATATTTTTCTCTGCTAGAGGTAAGTTACACTTACAGGTCTTGTCCCTCCCCCAGCCTGTGACTGGATAGTGAAGGAGAAGCAGCAGGCTCATGAGCTCATCTCTCTGCCACGCTGCTCTCTCCTCCTATCAGCATGTCTTTTGTAAGAACATAGAAAGTGCAGAGCAACTGCTTGGCTCCTTGTGCTGCTTCTGCCTCTCCCAGTCTTAACTCTGCTGTACACGGACTGCACAAGGCTAATCAGTTAAATTCAGGATCTTACACACATGCATTTAAAAATATATATTTACTACTGTTGCAAATAGCAGTCCCATTGTTAGCTCGCTGTGTGCACTGCTTTAGTTGGCTGCTGAGCTGTCTATTAGGACAATGTGGGAAAATCAAATATTATTAAGCTTTTTTCTTTTTATTAGATTGCATAGAATTCATTCATTCAGAATATAGTGAAGCAGGAAAAGACTGCATGTTGGCCATTAGAGGGAGCTAATGATCATGGGAAATAAAAACTTGTTTACTATGAACATCAGCTCCATCTGGTGGTCAAAATGCTGTATTTTTCTGAACTACTCTTTTTATAAATGAGTAACATTTAACCTATAGAGCAGGGTTTCTCAACTCCAGTCCTCAAGGAGCCCCAACAGATCATGTTTTCAGGTTTTCCCTCAGATGAAATGGCTGTGGTAATTACTAGGGCAGTGAAACTGATCAAATCACCTGTGAAAAAATGGAAAGCCTGAAAACATGACCTGTTGGGGCGCCTTGAGGACTGGAGTTGAGAAACACTGCTATAGAGCATGGGTGTTCAACCTGTGGCCCTCCAGCTGTTATGGAACTACAAGTCCCATCATGCCTCAGCGTTTGGGAGTCAAGCTTGTGACTGTCACCCTTGCAGTGCCTCATGGGATTTGTAGTTCCGCAACAGCTGGAGGACCACAGGTTGAGCACCCATGCTATGGAGGAACTAGAAGGAGAACATTCAATTTTAACCCATTTGCACAGAATAAATATACTGTACATGCAGTTTCACAGGATGTTTTTTTTTTTTAATAAATACACCACTTAAGGTATATCTGGAGCAAGCGCTTATATTGTGTTGGTCTTGGATAGAGTACCCAATGCATAATACCTGGTCATGTTTTTTTTTTTTTTTGCTGCCTGTGCCCCATCAGGAATATTTTCTTTAATTTCCTTCTTCAAGATACAACAAGAAGTGAAAAGAAGGGAAGTCCTGTACCATATAACAAATATGAAGCATTTTCTATCTTTTTCTAACCCAAAGACAGATTATCCTGCATCTCAAGTCCCAGGGACAGTGGTTAGTAAGACAAAAAGACAGAGTAAATCACCCCAATGGTGATTTATATAGCTTAAAAACCTGACCGAGATTCTAACCCAGGGGTAGGCAACCTTGGAACTTCAGCTGCGGTGAAACTACAAACCCCATCATGTCTCTGCCTCTAGGAGTCATGCCTGTGATTGTCAGGGTCTTGCAATGTCTCATGGGACTTGTAGTTTCAAATCAGCTGGAGAGCCGAGGTTGCCTACCCCTGTTCTAACCCCTCCTTGCTCTATCAAAAATAAAAAAATAAAATCTTGGATTTAAATACACTTTTAGAATGGGAGACCGGGAATCAATGACTAAGGAGACCCTGTCAACGGAGCATTTACTGTATTTATTGGCGTATAACACTCACTTTTTTACCCTGAAAATAGAGGGTAAACTGTGCCTGCGTGTTATACGCAGGGGGCTGTGGAATGTTTTTTTCCTAAAACTCCCCTCTTAAAGTTAGGGTGCGTGTTATACGCCTGTGTGTGTTATACGCCGATAAATACGGAATTAAAAAAATCCTCCCGTAAGACTCTTAAGGCGTCAGCATACCAAGACATTTTGGACAATTTCATGCTCACAACTTTGTGGGAACAGTTTGGGGATGGCCCCTTCCTGTTCCAACATGACTGCGCACCATGCACAAACAAGGCCCATAAAGACTTGGATGAGCAAGTTTGGGGTGGGGGAACTTGACTGGCCTGCACAGAGTCCTGGCCTTAACCCGATAGAACACCTTTGGGATGAATAAGAGCGGAGACTGCGAGCCAGGCCTTCTCCTCCAATATCAGTGCCTGACCTCACAAATGTGAAAGAATGAACATTCCCATAGATACACTCCCAAACCTTGTGGACAGCCTTCCCAGAGAAGTTGAAGCTTTTATAGCTGCAAAGGGTGGACCAACTGAATATTGAACCTTACGGAGTAGGACTGGAATGCCATTAAAGTTCCTGTGTGTGTAAAGGCAAGCGTCCCAATACTTTTGGTAATATAGTGTATTTTAGGAAAAGGAAAAAAAAATCTTTAAGTTAGCATTTCTAATAAATGTTTTTTTTTTTCTGTACTTTTAATTGCAATTTTTTAAGCTGGTGACAGGGTCTCTCTAACTGTAAATGCTTAGCACGTATTAAAGTCATCTGGTCCCAGAATGAATATGTATATAACACGTCTCTGTGAGTGCGTATAAGAATAACACAAACTTACATGAGAAATTGTTCCTGTGGTGATCAGCCAAAAAAATAATACTATGCAAATGCTGTAATGAAATGCTCCAAGACCCCTGCTAGATTTATAGTCTTGTAGTGGAACTTCCTGTGATTTCTCAAAGAAAAAAGAAAAAGAAGGAGCGGAAATAAATGCCTTGTTGTAGAGAAGGCAGAACACAAATATCAGCTGCAAGATTTGTAATGTCCCAGACAGTTCGTGTGTTTGTGTTTGGACCAGAAATTTTGATATTATCACGGTATAAAAATAATCACAAGCAAACTGAAGCAAAATGTTAGTCTGTAATGACTAAACTAGAGTTTATTAAACTGTATGGCCCAGATTCACGTAGAATCGCAGTGGGATAACGTATCGTAGATAGGTTAAACCGCCGCAAGTTTTCATCGCAAGTGCCTAATTCACAAAGCACTTGCGAGAAAACTTACGCTGGCGGCCTCCGGCGTAAGCCCGCGTAATTCAAAGGGGCGTGTGCCATTTAAATTACGCGCGCTCCCGTGCTGGACCTACTGCGCATGCTCCCTTTTGAATTTCCCGCCGTGCTTTGCGCGAAGTGACGTCATTTTTTCGAATGGCGATGTGCGTAGCGTACTTCCGTATTCCTGGACGTCTTACGCAAGATGGAAACATTTTTAAATTTCGACGCGGGAACGACGGCCATACTTTATACAGCACATACGTGTGCTGTGTAAAGTTAGGGCACCAAAAACGACGACTAACTTTGCGACGGGAAACTAGACTAGCAGCGACGTAGCAAACGCGAAAAACCGTTGTGGATCACTGTAACTCCTAATTTACATACCCGACGCTGGTTTACGACGCAAACTCCCCCCAGCGGCGGCCGCGGTATTGCATCCTAAGATCCGACAGTGTAAAACAATTACACCTGTCGGATCTAAGGGCTATCTATGCGTAACTGATTCTATGAATCAGTCGCATAGATACTCTGAGAGATACGACGGAGTATCTGAGATACTCCGTCGTATCTCTGCTGTGAATCTGGGCCTATGTATAGATAAAATCTTTTCTTTATTTAAGTTCAAAACATGTATTAGGTTTTAAACATATCAGCTTACACATACTGTAGCCGTAATTAGTTATTAGGTAATAAGGTGTCAAAAATCTCCATGCAGGGAGTAACTCAAAAACTTTAGAGGGATTAGAGCCCCTGGGAAGTTTTTAATGTCGTCACCAAGACAGAAAGTTAAAGTAATACTAAAGTCTGAAAAGGAAATGATTCTGGACGGCTGAACTTCTAAAAATCCTTTTATTGAAGCTTCATATGACAAGTGGTTGACAGATGGAGCAGGAGACAAAAAGTTAGAAGTGCTAACATTTGCACGAAACACGTCTACCTTTTTGTCCCCTGCGCCATCTGTCAACCACATATGAAGCTTCAATAAAAGGATATTTGGAAGTGCAGCCACCCGGAATCATGGATAAAAAACGATAGGGCCCACACACGATCGGTTTGTCTGATGAAAACGGTCCATCGGTCCGATCGTGTGTACAGGGCATAACAGTCCTTATTTCACTCTAACATCCTGCTTGTTCTGGTAAGTGATAAGTCCTGAAGCTAGCAACAACACCCTACGCATTTCACTTAATTTTATTTGTTGCCTTTTTATTTTCCATTGCTATGAAATGCATATGGTGGAAAATGTAATATATGCCATCCCTTGAAGTTTAAATAGCGTTCTCCCCCCCATTATTTTGCCCATTGCTAAATGTGTCAACGTATATATGATCATCATCTGATAAACGCTATAGCTACTGATCTTACCAATTATGCTCTGATTTCTCCCCAGTCCTGGAAGACCTTCCGCTCTTGTGAGATCTGTTTCTGTCCGCCGCTGCGTTGCTGTTATGTAATTAATGTATTCATTTATTTTATTAGGAGTGATCCTAACATGGTCTCAGACATATTATTAAACTAGAGTCACACAATGGCAGGTGACACAGGGCTCTAATTGAAAGCGCTGAATTCAAAGAGCAACGTTCTGAGATTATCTCAACAAAGCCTTTGTGTTCTACAGACACTTTAAAGAAGAACTTGGCTGTAATGGAAAAAAAAACACACAGAATATTGTTTTATATTAAGGAGATGGTTAACACTATGGCCCCCATACGCTGAACTGAAACAAAGGTTAAAGTGGACCTTTCAAGTCCGCAGGAATACATTTCTATTGTGTTTCTATTGTGTTACAATATACTATAGCACATCATTTTTTTTTAAGTTTAACCTTTTTTTTTTTTTTTCATTAAAAATCTCCAGTCAGTGACTTTGCCTGGGCTAAGAAGATATCATCAGTCTGCTGCAGGCAGAATTTGTCCTTCTAAGGCCCCTTTCACATGTCAGTTTTTTCGGCAGACCTGAATGGGCGCCCCATGCAAGCCTATGGAGCGTCGGATGTCAGCGGACATGTCACCGATCTGCTAAAGTCAGACGTATGGCGCTAATTTGCCATCCGTCCATGGCGGATCGGATTGGGTGAGATCTGATGAAAACGGACATGATGTCCGTTTTCGTCCGATCTCTCCATAGGAGACAGCGGCGCTCGACAAGCCCCTCCCCGCTCAGTTAGCAGGGAGGGACCTGCCATCCGCCAACTCAGCGGAGATCTACGGAGAGATCTCCCACTGAGCTGGCGGAAGCTGGCGGACTCCGTAGCGACGGACCCGCCTTGTGTGAATGAGGCCTTAAAGAGAAGCAGCTGAAGGCATTTTTCAGGGGGAGTGCTCTGATCTCTAAAGAAGTAATATATACAGTGGAACCTTGGATTGCGAGCATAATCTGTTCCAGGAAGACTCCAAAAGACATGCTGGTAGGTAAATTGGATATTGTCCAAATTGGCCTAGTATATATATGTATATCTGTGTGTATGACTGTGTGTCCCAAGCGTGTCACGATCCTACGGGGTAAAATGACCGCACCAGCCAAGCAGACTCTGGCTGGAAAAAGTGCCCAGAGGCGATTCAGTTCGCATGAGTAGCGCTATACAAGTCATTCATTCATTCATTCATTCATTCAGGAGAATGCTCGTAATCCAAAGCACTCGCATATCTAAGCGAGTTCCCCCTGAAGTCAATGGAAACTAAAATAATTTGTTCCGCATTGACTTCTATGGTATAAAAAATATAATTGTTTGTTCTTGCATTTTAACCGCTTAAGGACCGCCTCCTGTATATTTACGTCGGAGAGTGGCACGGGCAGGCATAGGTACGTACAGGTACGTCCCCTTTAAGACCCTGCCGATTTCTCCGTGAGCCCGACCGCGGATCCTGCGGACTCGATCGCCGCGGGGACACCCGCGATCGTCTCACAGAGAGATAGAGCGGGGAGAGGCTTGTGTAAACAAGCCTCTCCCCGCTCTGCCTAGTGACAATGACACTGATCTCCGGTCCGTGTACTCGGAGCGGAGATCAGTGTCATGTGACACACAGCCCATCCCCCCTACAGTAAGAAGCACTCCCTAGGAAACACTTAACCCCTACAGCGCCACCTACTGGTTAACCTCTTCACTGCCAGTGTCAATTACACAGTAATCAGTGCATTTTCATAGCACTGATGGTCCCAAAAATGTGTCAAAAGTGTCTGCCATAATGTCGCAGTCACGATAAAAATCTCTGATCGCCGCCATTACTAGTAAAAAAAAATATATATATTGATAAAAATTCCATAAAACTACCCCCTATGTTGTAGACGTTAAAACTTTTGCGCAAGCCAATCAATAAACGCTTATTGCGATTTTTGTTTCCAAAAATTTGTAGAATACTGAGGGAAAATTTTTTTTTATATATGTTTTTGGGGGATATTTATTATAGCAAAAAGTAAAAAATATTGAATTTTTTTCAAAATTGTCGCTCTATTTTTGTTCATTGCGGAAAATAATAAAAACCGCAGAGGTGATCAAATACCACCAAAAGAAAGCTCTATTTGTGGGAAAAAAAGGACGTCAATTTTGCTTGGGTGCCACGTCGCATGACCGCGCAATTGTCAGTTAAAGCGATGCAGTGCTGAATCGCAAAAAGGGGCCTGGTCCTTTAGCAACAAAGTGGTTAAACAGACAAGGGACACTGTATAGACAAAAAAAAACACGATACCTTTAAAAATACTAAAACGAATGTCAGATCTTTATAATATGTTTTTTTTGTAATTTGCTAACATTATAAGCTGTGTTTAATTCTGAAGTACCCCCGAACTTGTCAGAAGTCCCCCCTGGGGTACACGCTGCTCAGAGAACTTTGAATCTACGTGTTTTCGACAGTTTGTTTTTACATTAAATTTGAGGATTCTTGTGTGATAAACTACTTATTGCTGAATTACCTTGGCAACAGGATTTATAGCTTTTAGCCATGGTTCCTGTAAAAGATGTAATATCATCCGGGAACAAAATACATTTAGACAAGTATAAAAATCCATATCACCGTCTCTTTCATTTCACAAATATTTCTTCTTGTTACTGAAAGTTAATATATAATGTTTTTTTGTAGATGTATATTTTATTTTATATATTTATGTTCAGGCACAAAAATACAATTACATATATTTCTTTATATGAGCGGAACTATGAAATACCAAATGTGGATCTTTAACAGTTGAAGCCAGCAGATGGCATGCTTCATGCATATTTTGCACCATTTTTGGCCAGTATTTTACCTTTGTGCTGTGAATAGCCTGTGTATCTCATGTAATCACTACTACTACCTCTTGGCACCTGTTTTTTTATTTATTTTTTCGTTTTTTTATTTTTGTTTAAAGGGGCTGTAAGCCTTCTTGTTTTTTCACCTTAATGCATCCTATGCATCAAGGTAAAAAAACGCCTTGCTGTGTCCATCCCCCCGAGCCCCCGTTTTACCTACCTGAGCCCCGAATTTCCGAGGGCACGATCCCGCGTCGTTCTCTCCATGGCCGATCGGTTCCTTATGGATAGATTGATAGCAGCTCAGCCACTGGCTCCCACTGCTGTCATTCAAATCCAATGATGCGGCCTCCAGGGGGCGGGGCCGAGTCATACACTTGGCGGCTATGAACACCGAGTGTTTTAACACGGGGAGTTTGACAGGCGTAGACTGTCAAAATCTGCAGCCCAAGTTTAAAATGCTGTGGCCGTCCAAGTGAAAGCCCCCCCCCCCCCACATGGCTTGATTATTCTTAATACGTAAATTGGGCAAATCTGATGGAAATTGGGTTGGATGGTGGCCACATCTGTCTACGTACTCTCACCATACATTGTTTTCTTTGTCCACTGCACAATCCAAAATTCCATGGAGATTTGGTCCATTTAGGTATTAGCAAATTTCGTTACAGATCCAGATTCAAGATTTAAGGCTAACGGTAGCCAAACCTTTATGTGTACATTTGGCTTAAAGGTACGAGGAAGATCAACCAAAGGGGTGGTGTGAAGAACAAAGAAATTCTTCCTAAGAACAATAGGGATTCTTGTCCTCTCTGTATCGTGCTGTGAGAAGTACCAGGCAGGCAGGACATAGTTAATTCAATAAAATAAATATAAACTAGTCTCCGAGCTGTCAGACAGAGCTGGAAAGGGCAAGGGTCACTGAGCAGCAGCAGAGGAAGCATAATCGATTATCTGTCAAGGTGGTGCCTTTATGCGGGGAGGAGAAGTGTGCGCTGCCTGGGTCCAATTTCCATAATTGCTCACTGCCTTTCGTCCACAACCTTTCATAAAAAACAAAAAAATATATCGCTGAACCGTATTGATCAGTTATTGGGCTGAATAATTCACTTAGTATTTATTTGCTGACCCCAAAAGGTTAAAAAATGCACTAACATGATGTGCAAAATATATAATTCATCCGTCCGGCCCCCTCTGGCTCTATTGTAACTCTTTAGCAGTAATGGTGCTGGGGAGAAGCAAAGTTATCATTTATTTATTAGAGTTCATCAAACTTTCTATCCACCAAAAAAAAAATGTAGATGTGTATTATCGGTGACCTGCTACCAGAACTAGCGGTTCAGGATGCGGATACCTGGCTGCCGTGCATTTAAAGTAGAAGTAAACCGGCAAAAAAATATATTTGGCCCACATACACACGGACGGTTTTCCTGGCCAAAAGCTCTGCCCGCAGTTTTCCTGGTCATGTGTACGAGGCTTAAGTGGATATACCCCGTCTATTGGATTAACACTGGGAATGAAAATATCCTAATTTACATTACACCTAAAGGATCAAACTTCCATAGATCATTTGGGGTCAAGCTCCCAACATGTTTTTCGGATTCCCCGCTTCTTCAGGAGAGAACAAATAGAGGAAAAACTGCATAATGAAAAGAGTAGAAACATTTAAGTATGCAAACAGCACCATTAAAGAACAATAGTAAATATCCCATATCTTCTATGGACATTGGTATACTTTAGAAGTAGAATAGCTACCTTATAAGTTGAGCTAGCAGACTGGAAAAGGCAACTGAGGTCATATACAACCGTGGGCGAGCATGGGAGCATGTCCAAAAGAGTCCTACAGAGATTAAGTCACAATACACATTAGTAATAAATTATCATCAGTTAGATCATTGGTCGAAAATATTTGACCATAGAAGATGAGAATACATATCAAAATATATCTCCAATATCTGGGCAATAGCCTTTTGGAGATAGCAGCAACCAGTAGTGTATTTAGGTTTTGTGCTAGGCCTGACTAAACTTGTGCACCCCCTAATTTAAATATGACCCACCCTTTCCTGTCAAGGCCACACCCCTTTCTGTTTAAGACCAACCCTGAAATTTTCGAGTGGGGACACTAGTTCTGAGGGCCTGGGGGGGAAATGGATTTCCTTAATCCGCATAGATTCCCTCTCACTTCCTGTTTGTCTATGGGGCAGGGAGTGAAGGGAAATCTCTGCAATGGGACAGGGATGGTAACAAATAAACTGACCGGGGCTATAACCCTTCCTTAGTTCTACAAATTTCTGATAATTCGATGAAGGACTAAGAGCATATAACCATACCAAGGGTGCAGCAGAAAAGGTCCAGGATGATAGGATATTTAAAAATTAGAAGCATCGCCCCCCCCCCCCTGCACAGTTACGGAATTCTGGCCGCCCGCATACTGGAAGCAGTGCGCCCATTTTACGGGGGCGTCAGACTAATTTGCCTCTCAGCCCAGTCCGCCCCATAAGACTGCTGCTACACTAACAATCAACTCTTTCCGTGCTGCCCCCTGCAAAGTGCTGCCCTAGGCCTTGTTGGCCTACACCAGGATATAGCGGTGGGGAAGATGGAACGCGGCTGATTTATTTATGTATTTATATTTATGTTGTTTAGTCGGCTTTGCATAAACCAATGGATTGTATGTACAGAAGAGCCCCCTTCAATCTGGCTACGTTGCGCATATGGGTTTGATTTACTAAACGCAAAAAAACTGTGTACTCTGCAAGTGCAGTTGCTAGAGCTTTGTAAATGAGGCGACCTTTATTTTCCAAAGAATACCCAATCACATTCAAGGAGAATTTAAAAAAGCATTTTTGCTTGCACATGATTGGACAATGGAAGTCAGCAGAGCTTGCCCACATTTACTAAGCTCTGGAGCAAAGTCTGCTTTAGTAAATCAACCCCAATGTATACATCACTAATATGAGAAAAACCTGATTCTGAGCGGCGGCTCTGCTCTTGTAACTACAGACAGTCGCCATTGGAAGTGCTGGAATGAAGAATGCAAGAAGTGCTGCAGGAAAAGGCTGTGCGGGAACACTGGTATTAAACCGAGCAAGCCGCTGGTCTGGGGAGCCGCTAGCTGATAATAAAATACTTTTATTGACTGAACCAAACTGTTTCGAGAGAAACAAAGTCTCTCTTCATCAGGGCATATAAAAAGTTACAGAACTCAAGGTGCTATTTATACATAAGCAAATAAATAAATCGACCTACATTCCACTACCATTCATAGGAATTTTCAGGGTTTGACCCTCAGTCTCAGGACTTTCAGCGGCATCTCAGGGTTTATGTACAAAGTCAGCTGATCTGACCACCAAGTGAAGTCTTTACATTTATGCATTTTAATTTATAAATGGGATGTTAACATACTTCAAGGCATTATGAAGAATAACAATATTTTATGCTTTTAGGTTCTTTAAGATACGTAGAACTCCTGCAT
This sequence comes from Rana temporaria, assembly GCF_905171775.1. Taxonomy (NCBI): domain Eukaryota; kingdom Metazoa; phylum Chordata; class Amphibia; order Anura; family Ranidae; genus Rana; species Rana temporaria. Next base: position 336,498,127 of record NC_053491.1, read on the forward strand.
TTATAACCCCATCCCCTTGCCTAGACCAACTGTCTTGAGCTGCTCTGGCCCTCAACCCAAATTTAGAGTATGTCATATATAGAAGTCAATCTTTCTATGTAAATTGACTATATATATATATATATATATATATATATATATATAGTATATACAGTGTATTGCTATTCCATAATAGAACTGGGACCAGCTGCGGTCATACTAAAAGGTGCTACCGATGTCCAAGTTAATATCATGACACTGGGATTAGGAGATGGCATCGCTCGAGGTGGTTTCTGGCTGCCCTCACCGGCCGGCGGCCACCAGTGCTATTTTAGACTGCCTGAGGGATCCAGCTCTTCCAAAAATACTTCTGCAATGCACTTACAAGTTGCACTCCACAAATCCAAATTTTCTTCAATAAGATTTTTTGTACTAAGTTTATAATGCCTATTAAACTATGCGCCCACACTTACATGCTTCACCCTCAATTAGGGTTTAGTCCTAGAGGCTAATATCTGAAGGTAAAGTATGTATCAATGTGGGATTTTATATTAAAATTGGATATACGTAATGCTAGTGCCCCGCTTTCCGCCCAACATATGCATACCCTTCAGAAGCCATTGGCACCCAACTTATGAGAGACTCGTCACATGACCAGGGTTTATTATTTTAAAAATATGCTCATCTGCAGCCTATGATTACACCAGAAAGACACAAGCGTTTGGATTAAAGCATTGGCGCTGAACCTGTGGCCCTTCAGCTGTTACAGAACTACAAGTCCCACGATGTATTGCAAGGCTGACAGTTACAAGTGTTTAGTCAGATTAGGCGACCCTTCAGAATTTGTAATTGAAGTGACGTTTCGTCGCCATCTTGCTACACCCCGCACTCCTCCACAGTAAGGATACAGTGAGAAGGCGGCAAGCGGACGTCTTTTTGCACCCACCGGAGTCTGGCATGTCACACTTATTTTTAACAGTAAACTGAGCTTATATAGTGAAATACAGTATTTAAAAATCTGTCTGACAGTTTAGATGTTGAATTTAAAAGCAGTGGCAAACCTGCTGATCTCACAGGTTTGCTAATCTGACAGAAACCCACTGCTCTGAAAAATTAACATTAAAACTGTCTGAGGGATTTTAAAATATTGTATTTTATTTAACTATATAAGCTGAGTTTACTGCTAAAAATAAGTGTGAAATGCCAGACTCCAGTGGGTGTAACAAGATGTCCGTTTGCCGCCTTCTCACTGTATCCTTAATGTGGACGAGTGAGGGTGTAGCAAGATTCTGACGGGTCGCCTAATCTGACGAAACACCACCTTGACTCAAAAAAGGCAGAGGCATGATGGAACTTGTAGTTCCACAACAACTGGAACATTTTTTTTTATTACCGCTTCCCCACTAGGATTCACCCACTAAAAATGTCCTGGTAGGGGCAAAAGTGAAGGATATTTCCTTCATTTTGGACAGAGGGAAATATTCCCAGTGGGACACAGATGGCAAAGATAACATAGCAGGGGTTTTACAAGTAACTGCTTTTTTCAAAAAGATTTTTTTCTGCAGATATAGTTGACAATAAAATAATATTTTGTCCTGTTTTCATTTCATTCCTAATGTTAGACCCAGTGATATCATCACTTGGCCTCTGTGCTGCTCTATGCAATGCAGGTAGAGGGAGGGTGATGAACATAGCTTCCTGAAAACGGTGTGATGCTCAGCCTACATGATTGAAATAACGACAAATCCATGAATGAAAGGGGTGAGCCAGGGACAGTAAAGATGGCGAGGAAAAGGCTAGATAATGCTGGAAATCCTCCACACAGGAAATTACGTGAGCATCTATCTGACTTGCTGCCACTTCTAAAACATACCGTGAGAAGCTCACAGTGTGCAGTGAAATCAGAGAAGGCAATTTTAGTACAGGAGAGGAGCCTCTGCAACCAGGGCTGTCTTAATGCATGGCTAGGTGCCTGGGGGCCCTATGATTGTCTTGCTTTACATCATACTTGCCAACTGTCCCGGATTTGCAGGACCAGTCCTGCTTTTTACTAAGCTGTCCCAGGATGTCCGTGTCCTGAGCAGTGTCCCTGCACTGTGCCCTCCTGATCCCAGTATTGTACCCTCCTGACCTCCCTGTGCTGTGCCCTTCTGCCCCCACCCCTTTACTATACCCTTTGTGTTGATAATTCTTTGATTTATGGAATGCTTTTTATATTGTTTAAAATGCATTTTATTGAAAGTACTAATAAATATGGCCCAGATTCTCAAAGGGCTTACGACGGCGCAACGCCATGTACGCCGTCGTAAGTCCTAATCTGGGCCGTCGTATCTATGCGATTGATTCTTAGAATCAGTTACGCATAGATATCCATTAGATCCGACAGGCGTAAGGCTCTTACGCTGTCGGATCTTAAATGCAATTTTTTATTTGCCGCTAGGTGTCACCTCCGTCGTTTTCCCCGTCGAGTATGCAAATTAGCTAGATACGCAAATTCCCGAACGTACGCGCGGTCGACGCAGTGAAGTTACGACGTTTACGTTAGGTTTGCATGGCGTAAAGTTGCCCCTGCTATATGAGGGGCAACAAATGTTAAGTATGGTCATCGTTCCGGATTCGAAATTTAAAAATTGACGTTGTTTGCGTAAGTCGTCCGTGAATGGGGCTGGACGCCATTTACGTTCACGTCGAAACCAATGACGTCCTTGCAACGTCATTTGGAGCAATGCACCCTGGGATATTTTCCGGACAGCGCATGCGCAGTACGTTCAGCACGGGAACGCGCTTAATTTAAATGCTCCACGCCCCCTAACCGGCTAATTTGAATTAGGCGGGCTTGCGCCGGGTGATTTACGCTACACCGCCGCAACTTTACAGGCAAGTGCTTTGTGAATAAAGCACTTGCCTGTAAAACTTGCGGCGGCGTAACGTAAATGACATACGTTACGCTGCCGCCGATATAAGCCGGATCTACGAGAATCTGGCCCTTTATGTTTAATCCTATCAACAATTTTTACTTTAATTCTGGAGAGTAGGTGCGTAAATTGGGGCAGGCTGGTAGGTGCCCAGTGAATTACTTTGCCCAGGTGCCCATGATGCTATTAAGACGGCAATGTCTACAACTGTGAAAAACTAATGCCCTGTACACACGATCGGAATTTCTGATGGGATAAAATCCAATGAAATTTTCCGCCGGAATTCCGTTTAAGCTGTCTTGCATACACACTGTCAGACCAAATTCCAACCGTCCAAAACGCGGTGACGTAAAACACTACGACGAGCCGAGAAAAATTACTTGATTCTGAGCACGTGTTGTTTTTTCTCTGTCGGAGTTCCACACAGACCATCGGAATTTCCGTCGGAAAAAAATAAAGCATGTTCTATTTCTATACCCTGATGGGTATAGTCAGATGGGAACCACACACGGTCGGAATATCCAATGAAAAAATTCTGTCTTTTTTCATTGGAAATTCCGATCGTGTGTACAAAGCATAAGTATAAAGCCAGCATTGGGCTTTAAAACTGAACCGTGGGATAAACTTTTAATATTCTTCTTTAATTGTTCCTGATGGGGAGGATTTAGTGATAACCAGGTTGTAATTCCGAAATAAACATTGTTCGCTGTGACTTCATAACTTGGCTGCTTTGCGTGGCTATTTTATGCTTCCCATAGAACCAGGGCTGTGTTCTTTTATAGACCAAAGACACCCTTTGTTAGCACAGGTATCTATACATAAAGTTTTCAGCGCTGCCCTCAAACCATTGTCAGTTCTTTTACCTTCCCCACTGCTTTGTAATTCCTTTATTTTTTTTCCCTTTTTCCTGCTCCTGAGGCTGTACCTGTCATATTAACCACAACGGCAATGCTAATAGGGAAAAAAGCGCGCAGCTCCTGCGGAAACATAAAAGCCCAAACTTAAAAACTGTCAGCGACTCTCTGGAACTGTACAGACTCTGAGAAATCCCCCCTTTGTATCGCCAAGGATTCGCTTGGCATGTGAGGAGAGGCGGCTTTTTTGGTGCATTTGTAGACATTAAAGATGGGATCAAACACCTAATGTGGTTTTATTTTATTTACATGTGTTTCCTTCTGCATTATTATAGCATTATTTAGAAGACCTTTGGCATCTTTAAAAAAAAAAGAGGTTTGAGCTTATCCTGTTTAATTGTAGCAAAAAAAAGAAAGTATATCCAAAGTTGGTCTTAACAACAATAACACAAAGGACGAGATTTACTAAAAGCGCCCAGAATCTGGTGCATATGTGCCTAGTAGTAACCAATCAGCTTCCAACTTAAAGAGGAACTGCAGTCTGCTCACATATTTTGTAATAATTCTGAAACTTCCCTCCAAACACTTTGCATATTATTTTATATTTACTGTGATTCTGTACTTTCCAAATATGCTGCAGTAATCTCCTTCCACTGAGTCTGGCTGCAGCCATTTTAACTTTGGTAGCTGAAGCTGCTGCCTGTTCACTTCCTGGATTTACACAGACACACCTCCAGCTTTGCACCTCTCATTGGCCCTCTTATGACTCATCCCCCCTCCCTTCCTGGCAAACTCTGAGGCCTCGTACACACGGCCGAGTTTCTCGGCAAAAAACAGCAAGAAGCTTGCTGGGTTTTTTTTTTTTGCAGAGGAAACCGGTCGTGTGTACACTTTTCGGCGAGGAAACCGACGAGGATCTCGTCGGGCCAAAAAGAAAGCACGTCTTCCTTTTCCCCGACGGCAATGGGAAAATTTGGCTCGCCGAGATCCTCAGCGGCTTCACAAGGAACTCGACGAGCAAAACGATGTGTTTTGCCCGTCGAGTTTCTCGGCCGTGTGTACGAGGCCTCACAAGAGAGCTGTCACTTGTAAACACAGAAACCAGACTTCTGTGTTTACAAGTGATTGTGGTGAGCAGGCACCAAAGGGTCTGAGCCAGAGGTGGTGTAACTCAGTTCCCCCAAGTTCCCCCTGAAAAAAAGCCCTGCTGATATGTCTGATAAAGCCTTTTTCCATAAACGTTTCTCTGCAATTATTAATTGTTTTACAAGGTAGAACTCCAAGGGATTTATTTACTAAAGGGAAATAGACTGTGCTCTGAAATCTGCTGTCAGCTGATGTCACAGAGCCGGTCCAGGTTTGGGAGTATCGCGACCATATGGTCAATATCCACCCACATGCCTGGACCAGCACCCGGCCCAGCCTCTCAGTGAGCTGCTGAGAGCCTGCTTCCACCACCTCCACAGCCCAGCGCTCCAGTGAACATGGGGAGAGGGGGCAGAGCAGACAGCGGTGACTGACATCAGCTGTCTGCTCAGGAAGCACTAAGATCCAAATGATAAGTGGTGTTTGATCGCTCAGTTCTCAGCCTTAGAGCCAGCGGGGGACAGATGCAGCATCGGATTGATGCTGCATCCACCTAAGTAAATATGATTACAAATAAAAAAACGTCCGATACTGCTCTTTTAAGACCTCTGCTACTAAGACTATGTTTGTTTTATCTAACTCTGCGATGGTAGATAATTTGGCAACCATATCCATAGACTCTCCCATTCAAACAAATATATATTTTTTTATGTGTTTGGGGGTACATATTCCTGCTTTTTAGCCTTATGAAAGAAGAACATTTGGTCATTAGAGTGTATGTAAACCCAAACTTTTCACTTTGGGATTGACTTAGCGTTGCCAACCCGAAACAGGAGGTTCTTTTACTGGTAGTTAGGGATGAGCCGAACACCCCCCCCGTTCGGTTCCCACCAGAACCTGCGAACAGACCAAAAGTTTGTGTGAACTTTAGAACCCCATTAAAGTCTATTGGACTCCAACGTTTGAAATCTAAAGTGCTAATTTTAAAGGCTAATATGCAAGTTATTGTCCTAAAAAGTGTTTGGGGACCTGGGTCCTGCCCCTGGGGACATGTATCAATGCAAAAAAGTTTTAAAAACTGCAGTTTTTTCGAGAGCAGTGATTTTAAATGACTTTTTCTCCTTCAGAAATTACACTTTGTGCAGGGACAGTTCTAAGCAGGGGAAACAGGCGCTGCTTTACAGGCATACTTTACACACCCCCTAGGTACGAAATTTAAAATCACTTTTATTGTTTCACTTTAAGCTTCATTAAAATCACTGCTCCCGGAAAAACTGTCGTTTTTTTTAAACTTTTTTTGCATTGATACATGTCCCCTGGGGCAGGACCCAGGTCCCCAAACACTTTTTCTGACAATAACTTGCATATATGCCTTTAAAATTAGCACTTTATATTTCTCCCATAGACTTTTCCAGGGTGTTCTGCGGCTTTTCGAATTTGCCGCGAACACCCCAAATTGTTCGCTGTTCGGCGAACAGGCAATGTTCGAGTCGAACATGAGTTGGACTCGAACTCGAAGCTCATCCCTACTGGAAGTATCTCCAGGCAAGAAACTTGACAATAGATCCTGTTGGGTCTGACAATAGACAATAGATCCTGTTGGGTCTGCACACCTGTAGTGGCCCCTATGAGGGCTTCCTACTTTCACTGTTAGGTTTTTCAATTTTGTTTTTCAGGTAGGTTGGGAACATTCCCAGATATGTGTGAACAGGCAAAACTCCAAGATAAGTATGAACCAAAGCCAGAATTATAACAAGATCTCATCACTGGAGTACCCTAGAGCTATAAATAGCAGGTGGGGTATGCTGCCTACCATATTTCACCTATACGTGAAATACCACTTTTGGGTAGATCAACCCTTTAAAAAACTATGCTCTATATTATATCACTGTTGAGTCCACATAGTATCATTCCAAGATGTCTCCAAGTAATTAGAGACTCATGGAGTGTCATGTCAGTTGTGGATCATTAATGATAAAAAGGGAATGTTAATAAGAGAAAAAGAGCAAATGTTATCAAAGGCTAAAATTAGGAAGACATCAAAAGATCTAAACGTCAGAACTTGATATAATGAAAAGACTAATCATACACTCAGACAGTGGCTCGGGGGATGGCAAATTGGGAAAAAGTGCGAGAGCGTTGGGTTTATCATTATTCTTTATATTCGAAGATACACATGTATGAATGTTGTAAGAGGAAGCTCATGGCAATTTAAATCTAAAAACCTTGGAATTGTCTCATTAAAGTGTTAGGCAGCATTAGCTCCTACACGTCTTCCAACTAAATTCAACGCATTATAAAACATATCAGTTTCTGAAACATGGGGAATGAAGTGGCCATTTTGTGGACTAGTTTGGTGTTTATGCTCTAAACCAATGGGACTCATATAAGAAATGTAGTGCAAGGGCAATGATTTCTGGATGCCCAGAGCATTCAATCAGATTTCCAAAAATGTGAATACTTATGGTCTGCTATGGCTTAAAGCAGTGATGGGGAACCTCGGCCCTCCAGATGTTTTGGAACTACATTTCCCATGATCCTCTTGCACTCTGAAGTGTAGTTGAGCATCATGGGAAATATAGTTCCAAAACATCTGGAGAGGTTCCCCATCACTGGCTTAAAGAGACACTTGTCTTTACACAGGTCCCTTCCACAGCAACAATGATTCTCAATTTGCCAGCACACCCCCGCTGCTCTTTCCTTTTTTGCAGCTGGCATTCCAATTTCCAGTGTTAGCTGTTGTTGGGTGCTAAGGGGAGCAATAATGTCACTCCCTGTGTGGCGTAACTAGAACCTTCAGGGTCACGGTGCAAAAACCCATGACCCACTGGTCCCCAGTACCTTCTAACCGAGCCTGGGCCCCTTTACCCCCATTGTGGGGCCCATTATTATTACCCCACAGTTGGACCCTTTTACATGTTCCGCAGTGGCCCCCTTCATTCCATCTTGGAGCCCCCCCACGGTGGTGGAACACCAGAGCCTGGTCACAAGTGAGACTTTTGCAACCCTGGTAGTTCTGCTACTGCTGCTTGGGCCTAATGATTGCTTGATAGAGCTAAGCATTGTCACATAGGAGAAAATTACATGCTCCTCCTTGCCTCGGAGCACCAGATATTGTTGCCTGCAACAGAATAAGGTACTATAGGGGAGCAATGGCAAGGAGAGTATTAGTGGATTGGGGGCCTGTCACTGTCACTTGTGGTGGTGTCAGTATCTTTAAAAAAGACCTGCCAAGGACTATGGGAATTACTACTCAGGGCCAAATTTTCCTAACTGAAGCTTTACGCTCACAGATTTTGGCTCCTCTAAGTAACGCCCCTTTGTTAAGTTCCCCCTTTTAGAGGAATGCTGAGAGTCTGCACATTCAGAACAAAATAAAGTGTCTGTGTAAAGCCACCTGCGGGCCACTTTATACTCATCTTTTCAGCACTCCCCTGCAGTTTCCTACAGCTCCTTTCTTTGGGTATGTGGAAGCATATGACTTCCTCCCATGATGCAATGTTCAGGCCTGCTAGGCAGTCATCAGGCCCATACACTAAGACATGATGAAGTGTGTGATATCAACCCTCCCTCAGAACTCTGGTATTTTGGTGGCAGCTGCACGGAGGAAGAACTCTCAGAGAACCATTTAGGAAGTTATGGGTCACTGCACTTGTCCTTAAATTGTTTATCAAATATAATTTTGCTAACCCAATGTAAGATTTGCTGCATTTACGAAGCCCATTCGCTGTGCAGATTCATCCACATGTTCCCATGATTGAGTATCTTTCCCCGATGTTCACAAAAAATGTGTATGTCCCATTCCTCAATGGGAAATCCAGGCCTTGGAAATATTTACCATGTTTAAGATACGTTCCCTGCTACTTTTTAATATTCTTTCATTTTAAATGACAGGTCTTATATGTTCTCATCAATTCTTGGAAAAAACATGACCATGCTTGATACTTGCTCATCACAGCATACCATGATTTCCATGCCCTGCAAATAAGTATTTTCATATCAAATCCTTATTTGGATATGTCACCTTTTGACCTCTACACAGACAAATTGTGTAATTCTCATGAAGTCTGCATTAATTAGTCATACAGGCAAGAATGACTGTAAATTTAACTTGAAGGATTAAGGATATTTAATAAAATGTAGGATAATGCAGGGCTTTTTTTCAGCAGGAACACGGGGGAACGCAGTTCCGGCACCTTCTGGACTGACTGTATGTAATTACAAGGGGTACTGGGGTGTGCTGTAGGGTATTGATGCTCACTGTTGGGGATCAATTTTTGCAGGGGGGTCTATTGTTACTGGGGGGTCTTATGTTGCTGGGGGGTTAGTTGTTGCTGAAAGAGATTTACTATTGGGCGAGGGGTCTATTGTTGATGGCAGCCAGAGAGTCTATTAATGCTGGTTGTGTGGAGATCTGTTGATGCTGCTGGGAGTCTATTTTGTTGTGGGTGGTCCATTGTTGTTAGGGGGATCTATTGCTGCCGGCTGCAGGGGCTCTATTTTACTGCTTTTCTTGATATCATTACCAAATTCCAAACAAATTACTTAGCACCACAAAATGATACTTGGTTCTATATTGTCTAAAAGGGACAGTACTGAGAGGTGGGTAGGGGCGAAGAAAAGGGGTGACTCGGAAAGGGGGAGTTCCTGCACCTATTGTCTGAGGAAAAAAAGCCCTGGGATAATGGCATGTTTGTTTTACAATTGGTGCACCTTTCGTAACTGTAGCACTTCTGCTTCTGTCATCCCCAATAAAACAAAAAAAGAGTCTTCCTAATTTTGAGCAGACTCCTTCCTGACCTTCCTGACTGCATCCTCCAAAAATCTTACAGCATTGTTTGCTTTTGCAAATTTTTTTTAAAGTTGGATGGAAATAGCGTTCATGCAAGAATAGGAAGACTCAGCAGACTGACTAAGAAGGAAGGGGAGAGATGATGTCAACATTGTCTTGTATTTGTAGATGGCTGGGCCCCCTCATATCCAGGATCTGGGGTTAGAGGTGACCTACAGATGGCAAAGGCTGCCGGTTTGGTGTGGTGTGTTCGAACAGCCCGTGTTTCCTTTATTGTTAAATGGAAGGAGAAAAATATCTGTCATGAAACAGTAAATGCGCTTGAAGTGGTGCTTTTAAGTTTGTAAAAGGTGAAAGGTCCCATCTTGGTGAGATAAAGATGAATGGCTGTACACAATATGTTTTACAATATAATCTGCGGAAGCCAGGCTTTGGAAGCTCTTTCTGTACGCTGCAGTCCTGTATTGTTCCAATTGCAATGTCCTGGTTTAAAAAGTCAATCTCACTTTATAAACCCTTAAAAGGAACCTGCCTACACAAATTTAAAGAGTGGAAGTATAAGAATGTAATACTGATTTAACACATACTATTTTATTTTTTTAAACTACTACATTTTTGCAGCCAAATGCAAGTTGTGTTTGGGTAGTATAAGGGTCAGATAAAAAGTAATAATTAGCATCCAAAGGGCCATACAGCAGACATACTACAGTAGAAAGTCAGAAGAGCCATTAGAAGGGCTGGGCAGAGGTTTAGGTAGAACACATTTCCACCTTGAAAGCTTCAGAAGGAGAGGCGGGGGGGTTAGCTGGAACCTGCAACCTATACCACTGAATTAAGCTGGCCATAGATGGTTTGAATCTTGGATGGTTCAGCTGGAACTGGCCGAGATTAAAACCATGTATATGCAGGCTCATTGTACTTAAGTTGATCAATTTGGGTAGAACCAGCATGTCAGGTTTTTCTACATACTGTTACCACCAGCGGCTATATCCGCTAGCAGTAATCATTGTGGTTTGCCAGCTGGGAATGCTCCCTGTGCTCCCCGCTGGCAGAATACAGTAGCGCAGTGGGAGGCATTAGATAAAAAATATCAGGAGTGTGCCATGGTAAGGCTCTGTCGAGTCAAACCAGGCAGCAAATTTTGTAAAGTATACGGTTATGTGTTTCAGAAAAGAAAAATATATCAGAGCACAAAGTTTCTTTATGGAATTACTGCTGGTTAACCAGAGCTCACTAGAGAGAGGTAATTTTAAATTGTAATTGTGGTTCTTTCCCACATCATACACTCCAGCCGCGCCATAGAAGTCGTTTTCTTTGGTCTCTATGGATATCTGATGTGGATATCTCATGTAGCATTTTAGTAAACTGCGGTATCCTGAACCGACCAGTCAAACATATGGACCTGGTCTTCAATAAACTCTTGCTGAGATGTTGAGACAACAGTGGGGACAGAATTATAGGTTATGAGGTGGATTCCATGTTTCTGAATCCGTTGCAAATTGCACTATCCAGTGAAAATGAATGGGATTTATCTGTGAAAGATGAGTGTTTTGCTGTTCTGCAGAATGTTTTTGGCTTTCTGTGTGATGTATTTTGCAAGGAAAACACTTAACACAGGAAAGTTGAGGAAACTCAACACAGTTATGTTTGCTCTGAGAGATGCATACATTATAAATAGATATGATGTATGCAGATAGATGGACAACATAGAACAACATGTGGACATTTGGCACTGCACTGAGGCCCTTTATGAGCCTCAGATCAGCCCTTGGTTTTAAAGTTTATATAAACCCAACCATAAATGCTTTAAAATGTTAATGTAACTTCAAAAGTAATTTTAATATTTTAAAACATGCAGCTTTCTTCAAAATATTATCTGGTGATCTTGTGATAGAGTGCTTTTACAGGCACTGCCTGTTACAGAAAGGCAATGCTCTGTCCCGTTTTCGAGCTGTGATTCCGTGTTGTCTTGAACATTGATAAATAAGCATTATGCGGGCACCGTCCACTGTTATTACCATCGGGGATCTCTCCCCTGAGAAATGGCATGTAGTCATTGCTTAAAAGAGAGTTTTTTTTTTCCGTTTTAGAAAGTATACTAACCTAGGTGGATGCAGTATCAATCCGATGCTGCATCTGCCCCCGCCGGCTTTAAGACCTGAGAACTGAGGGATCAAACGCCACTGATCGTTCATTTCTCCATTGTCAGTCACCGCTGTCTGCTCTGCCCCTCTTGCACTCACTGGAGCACTGGGTTTTGGAGGGGCAGGAGCAGCTGGCTCAGGCTCTCAGCGGCTTGCTGAGATGCTGGCTGAGCCAGGACCGACTCTGTGACATCAGCCAATAGCGGGCTTCAGCTTGCTGTCAGCTGAAAATAGGTCACAGGAGTGCAGAACAAACTGCACTTCTCTGATCCACAGGAGAAGCACAGCCAAACAAGTTGTGGCTGTACTTTTCCTTTAAATAAACTAAATGTCATTGTCTTAGGCATAGGTGTGCGCAGACTATAGCATTAGGGTGTGCACCCCAAGACTCATAAACACACCGATCACTCGCGATCTTCATTCAGAAAGGGAAGAGGCCAGTAAATTACATAGTTACCGGCCCCTTCCCCCACTCATTCTAAAACATCCCCACAGCAACAGCCAGCGGAAGAGGACAGTAGGGAAGCCAGAAGGGCTGTAGGGAGAAGGGGAGGAGCTAGGGCATTAGGGGGGATTTGTGCTGCACAGGGTGATTAGGGTGTGCCTGAGCACACCTGGCACACCCTGTGCGCACGCCTATGGTCTTAGGGTTTAGAGGAATTAAACTTTGCTCCAGGAAAGTGGCCATAGCCCAGCTTTTCTAAACCTTTATACCACAAAGGAACCCTTGAAATACTTTTCAGGTTTTAGGGAACTCCTACCAAAGTGAATTCATCTGGGGGCAATAGAAAGAATGGCCCTTATGCTACTACTCAGTAGGAATACTTCCCCTTTACAGTAATGGTCAAAATGCTGTCCTTACAGACAGCTAAAAAGATAACTGGTGTCATGTCACATGTTGGGCCCAGAACCACGCAGGCACTATCAGGGGCGGACTGACCATTCGGGGCACTCTGGCACTGCCCGAGGGCCCCATGCCACTAGGGGGCCCCATCAGGGTTACCAGCCTCAGTGAAACCAGGGACAGTATGTAAAAATATGTGTTTTTTTACATATGTCCCTGAAATGTCCCTTACCAACATCTTTTTGTTGTAAAAATCCCAAGATTATAGCTACCCTGCCTCTCCAGTACCTTTTCAGTGTGTGTATGTATACTGTGTGTGTATACTGTGTATGTATACTGTGTGTGTGTGTGTGTGTGTGTGTGTGTGTGTGTGTGTGTGTGTGTATACTGTGTGGCCTCGTAATCTATTGTCTGGGGGCCCCATAATCTCCTATTGCCGGAGACCCCATAATCTCCTTTTGTCCGGGGGCCCCATGAGTTGTCGGTCCTCCCCTGGGCACAATGCTTTTTAGGGTTTTTGTTTCTTCCTCTGGATCAACTGTAGGTATAGGATTGTTTATATGTATATATATATATATATATATATTTTTTTTAGTGGTTGAACTAGATGGACTTGTGTCTTTTCTCAACTTAACATCAGACAGTAAATCAACGAGCCATACCAGACTTCCGATAAACCCTGCTTGAGAATGGCTGCCATAGCCTGTCCAACACCCTTCACTTATAAGATCACATGCATCCCACCTTAAACCCTCCTTTGCTGCTCTCTTTTAAGGCAGTTATTTTATTTATATAGTGCTTATAGCAATCACAGCCTTGTACATTTTTTTTTTCCAAATAAAATTATTTTCAGAATCTGATCCAAAAAAAAGGATTAGCAATGATGTGATCTAAAAATAAAATACAGCTTTGCAGTGCGTATGTGTGTGTTTGTGTGTGTTTTAATTGTATTAAGAAAAAAAAAAAAGAGTTCCATGTTGAAATCCACCAAGATTTTCCAGCAGATCTATTTATACAAATTCAAAGGTTTCGCACAGGGTCAGAGCTAGGCTGTGTGTGGGAAAATCTTTATACTGCCAGCTCGAGAGAAGGATCACTGTGCGGCTGTGGTTTGTGTGCACTCACGTTCCAATCATCTCAGCAGTGCTGAGAGAGGAAGAGGACAGAGAGGAAAGCCAGATTGTAGAGCAGAGGAAAAGTGAGACGCACAATCACGAACAAAGACAAGTATATAAATATATGTAAACCCTAACAAAGAACTTCTCTTTCTTGCTCCCCTTTGGTTTATTAAATATAGCATTTAAAGTATTCCCTTGTATCTTTTTAATAAGTGCAAAAATACCAAGTAATCCCACCACAAAATCCATTGCCATCCCGTGTCCTGCATACTCTGCTGTCTTAGCTCAAGAAATTTTATTAGCTCTGCCCAGTTCACCTATGTGGACTACAGAAACACTCCCCTCTATGATATAGAAAAGAGGAGGATGGGAGGGTGGGATGAGTTCTGTAGTCCTGTCTTAGGGTGACAACCCTGCTCCTCCATAGATACAGTGCGGTGAGTGAGCGTAGTTACCCAGGACAGAAAGGGTGTTACTGATGGGATCACCAGGTGAAAATTAATAAATAAGAAAATTAATAAAGCCATGACATCTAAAGATGAGTAAGCTACAATGTAATACTTTTTTTTAATCAGGGGTTTAGATACACTTTAAAAGGAATTGATCATATAATTCAATTGTGTACTCAATTTAATTGTGTAGTTATCGCTAATTTTAGGCACAAGTAATGTTGATGTGACTTTCCACATTTTACTTGCTTGTTGTGTTGTATTTCTGTACAGTAAAACCTTGGTTTGAGAGTAACTTGGTTTGAGAGCGTTTTGCAAGACAAGCAAAATGTTTTAATAAATGTTGCCTTGATATACAAGCGATGTCTTGATATAAGAGTAGCGTCATGTCACAACTGAGTATAAAAAAGAAGAGAGGAGCCTCTAAGTGTAGCAATATGGTTACATTTAATGAAGGTACAACATTTAGCAACTTATTGCTACAATTGGAGGTGCCTCTCTTCTCTTTTATACCCTGTAAAAAAAAATGCTTTGATATACAAGTGCTTTGGATTACAAGCATGTTTCTGGAACAAATTATGCTCACAAACCAAGGTTTTACTGTATCATATTTCATATAATAACTCATAGGTGCTGCCTCTAGTGCCTGTCTAAGGTTCAACATGTGCAATCAGCATCTTTGCTAAATGACTAATAAATGTATTATTTAATAAGCCCCCTACAGAATACAAATTTTCTCTTGTAAAGTGTATGGACAGAGACTTGTCTATTTAAATTGAGATAAGGACTATAAAAAGACAACAACGTACTTCACTAATAAGCAGCATCTATATGCAGTGTAAACACTGCTGTCTATTAAAAATGTATCATTAGACTTCTAACACATGGCCGCAAGGGGGCTGTGCAGTGGACATTCAATTATAATTGTTTGCCCAGGAGTCACGTGTACGATGTACAAGACACTGCCAGAGTCTATACAAATTAAGGACTGGATGAAATATGCAGCAGCTGTACACTGATATATACACATCCGGGCAGTACAGAGAGGTATGCACTGCCCTGAACTCCCTGTTCATGTCAGATCCTGCTTGGATATGCGTATGCCAGCTTACAGCTGCTGGATATTTCAGATTACTATTGCATCCTATATGAATTTGTTTGGTGCTCCCCAGTTATGACCCATTGATGAGTTGAAACCAGCATCTCGGTTACATACAGTATGTTTCATCAAGGAGGTCTATTTGGTAAATGAAAATGCATGCTCAGGCTAAACAGCTGCACATTTTAATGCCTTGAAGATTTTACAAAACGACCATTCAACGGTCATATCATCATAGCCATATCAGGCATAACTGTCATAACTTTTCACCTGCATGAGCTATGGTGTCAACCACCATGGTAGTATTACAATTTACAATGCAACACAGGCTAAAATATGTCCCGGGGTAGAGCAACAAACAGGCGGGTCTTGAGTCAAATTCATGTACGTCAATAGAAGGAAAAAAGTCACCAGCACTCACTTTGTAGACCCAAAATCAATCTGGTTTAGCCGTATGACATCACATGGGTCAAATACATTTCATTGTTCTAGCAGGGTCCCACCATCAAGGCAACACAGTGATTCATGTACGTGTCGGTAAGGTGTATATACAACTGTGACAGAACTGTCGTAAACATCTCTCCTGGTAGAGATTTACAGGTAGAGAAGCTATTTGAAGAAGTTGGGATAGAAATAGAAATATATCAAAGATCAGTTCTGGAGGAGCTTAAAGCCCATCTCTGGGCAAAACAAAAGTTTTCCCATGTAAAGGGGGCAGTGCCTGCTCGTTTTTGTCTGAGGGAGAGAAGAAAGAAGATATACTTACCTAATCCTCCCAGCACAAGACCAGTGCAGCACCCCCACGCTCCAGCAGTCTTTGTGGACAGTCAGAGTTGTGGACTGTTCCTGATCTCATGAAGGCACAGACCAGGAACTGTCCACCGCTGGACCATGGGGGAGCGCCATTTTCCAGTGGAACAAAGTATTGAGTGACCGTAAGCACATGCCCACAGCCCCACTGCATGGAGATTGGCAAATACAATCAACAAATTTCTCCAACATGGAATAGGTTTTATTTACCTCTACTTTCCTGATCACCAATATGGAGGTATATCTTAATAAATTTGACGCAACAGTACCGCCATACTGTAAAAGTGTCACAAATAAGAACTACTTAAATTTGTCACATGGGTCGGTACTGACAATGTCACAGGGTTTTCATAAATTTCAAACTACATATACCCGCCAGAAATGTGCCACAAATGCCTTATTAAATCATCCCCATTGAGAAGAGCACCAGGTTCTCCCGTCACAAGGAAAGTAAGCGTGAATTGGTTGTGTTTTCGTTATTTTAACAGCTGTATCCTCCTTTCGTTTTTAACTCCACCAATGCTTTAAACATTCTGTTTCACACTTTCCCAGATGAGACTACAAACTGTTGTATTTTTTAAATGTGAATATCTAAATAATCACAGTGCTAACTAATTCTGCTTTATCGCAGCTGAACAATTGTTCCAGGCGCAATGAGTTTGTCATCTCGCTGCTCAGCTTTGTTGGGAGATCCATAGTTATTTTTTCAGTTACTGTAATATATTTAAGCCACAAGCTTTGAAAAAAAAAAAAAGAGCAAATCACTAGCAGGCACGCTGATTATTCTGGAATATAGTAATTAGTCACCATGTGGTTTTAATTTTAGCTTGTTGTCTTTTTTTTCCCCTAAACTTTGTGTTACTGAGAGGGTGGCGAGGGCTCACACAAGTATTCTGTTCCTTACGTAATGGATTACAATAATATTTGTCTTGGTGGTGAGAATATATTGAGATGTGAGAGAACAAGCGAGCGGAAAAGAGTTCCTGTAGGAATGTCTTGGGCAGGAAATGGATTCCCTTTCAAGGATAAGTCCACCCATAACTGATCCTACAGTGTTAGGTTGATACCAGCGGGTTATGTTATGGGATGAGCGAAATAGGGAAATTTCCCTTCACTAATATTTCAGTGACAATCAGAACATTTTGCAGAAGTTTTACTATTTCGGCTAAAGCATACAGTTAGTTAATAAAGACAAAAGTTTTGTTATTTTTGGATTAGGTATTGGAAGGTTAGAACTACTTTCATCTTATTTTTTGCTGTTTCTATCCCTGGATTTTCTTTCACTTCCTGTCCTAGATACACAACAGTAAATGAGAGGAAATCCCTACACAGTGATAGGATATGTGTTTTTTTGGGCTTGTTCCCACTCCATGTTCAGATAGCTCTATTGGGAGGATGTGAAGGAGTGTTGTATTGCTTCTTCAGTGCCTGCTTTAACTGCTTGATCTCTGCACATACACTGCAAGAATTGTGGGACATTTGCAGATCATCTGCTGAAAGTGAGAGAGACGAAAAAGTACAGCTCAACCAAGGGGTTTTATTGCTCCCCAACTGCTAGTGTGAATGTAAGTGTATACCATGCAGATAAAGCTGAGAGGAGGAGCAGATGATGTCATAATCCCCGCCAAAAAGAGATCACCATTCATCATTTATTGAAAAAAATACAAGATGTTTTCTGAATGGGGAACACACTGAGCAAGTGACCCGCCTGTGTTTAGTATAGTATGGTTAAGCCCCTTTCACAAATGTTGTCCGTTTTTTTTCCATCCGTCAACGGATGGAAGAAAAACGGACAACAATGCATCTCCATGGAAAAACAAATGTAAATGGATGATCGTCCATTTACATTAGTTTATGGCCGTCATCATCTGTTTTTTGAAACTAATCAAAGCTCTATTTTTCTTCTGTTAAAAAAATGGATCACACCAAAAACATATGTAAGCTGACAAATGGTCCGTTTTGAAAACGTTTTTGCATTGGTAGTAGATGTATAAAAGAAATTTATGAAAACACACAAGCACGGTTTAAAAACTGATGAGCACTGATGAAAAACGAATGAATACTTCATCCGTTTTGACATGACTGAACTGAACTGGGCTTTATGGTTTACATACACATAACAGCCTGCCCTGGGCAAAAATAAATACATTCTTGTGGTAATTTAATGGCTGAATTAGCTTCTACTTTTTGCCTTTTAGATGTGGTGTTTGGAAAGCATTTCTGGGCCTTTAAAAGAAAAGGGAGCTGCCGTACATTCGATTTTTGGATGGGGTCAAATCGACGGTTGTTTTTTGACCAATGTGGAGAGAAATTTCGAAGGAGTGGTTGTGGTATTTTTTCCCAAATTTAATGTTAAAAGCAAACAAAATGTTAAAGTGCTTTCGAACGGCATTCATAAAGTCACCAAACGTACTGATTAGAATTTCATTGGAACATTTGTTCTAAAATCAAGTAGTATACAGCCAGCTTTAGTCTCTTTGTTGTAGATACAGTGGCTGCCCCCTCCCGCATGCACTCAATACTCAATGCCTACACACCTGCATAGAACTGATTTGTAATACTCAGTTCAGACACATCTGCAGCCCAATAAAAAAAAGAGGAATTACAGATATCTATAACCTGATGTAAGGGTGGCCACAGCTGCTGGAGTTGAGACTCATTCCAGCACCTTGGGGGGGGATAACTAAAGGGCAGTACCTTTGGTCAAGAAAGTGTCATAAGTTCCTGATATCACAAACAAGAGTAATAAAAAATCTTTAACATATTCAAATTAATACTTTTTCTATTGAGAAGAAGGAAAATCACGAGTTTCAACAAGCAAGGGTTGGGTAAGGATTGTGGCAGATATCAAAAAAGAGTCTAAGAATGAGCAGGTGCCTTGCCTCCAATTACCGTATCTTTAAGCCTCATGTCTATGGCTAGCCTGCATTTTCTGGCTATTTGGACTCTTAATGAAGGTGTTTCCTAATATAAATGTTGGGCAGTGTCGTAACTTACTAGTATGGAGAAGATGACACTTTCCAGATTGGATCATTTAGAACAGCTCATTGAACTCCGACAAATCATTGAACACATTGATCCACTCATTGTGGTAACCATGTTATTGTATAGTGACCATTAGCTGTGTTAAATACTCGTTTTATGGACCCTGACTTTGTTGCACCATAAAAGGTCTACCCGTAAAAAAGCCATTTTGTATTGTTGAACCAATTTTTTCCCCCAAGCAGTCTGGTCTTGAGGTGCACCCATCCCTACAATGTGGATTTAAATTGGGAACAAGCGAGGCAGTCAGATCTGGGACCCAGGAGAGAGAAATAGGCAGCTGGGCGTGAGCTCACGGGTGCTGTGTAAAAGGCCAGCTATTAGTTCCATGTCAGTTGGCCTGTTAATCCCAGTAGAGTAATGGAGGATGTTAACTTGACAGAAACCTGCTAGGGGTAATAAGGTTAAGGGGAGGCCAGCAGTTAAAAAGAAAACCAGCCCCATTCAATAGATAAATTAAACTGTTCTGGGAGCACACTTTTCAGATGGCTATGCAGATCGTCAGACAAGGTGTAACTGACAATTCTCTCAGGCTAAATATATACATGCAGATGTTTCCTTTACCCATTTTGTGGTCTCAGACCTATACACAGAAGTCTGTTGCAGCCATCTTGTTTTTCATTTTTTTGAACCTACTAAATCTCATGTGATTGTATGGGGTTCTATGTAAGATTGTTTTTATTTTCATTTCCACCTAAATTTACCATTGGATAATACAAAATAGGGTGTATTTTGTGTATTATCATCTCACCATTTTATGTATTATTACATCTTTTATTTTTGAGCCAAGTAAAAACTTAATTGATGCTTTGTATAAAGAGGGAAAAGCTTTGTTAAAAACAGAATGTATATAGAAAATAATGGAATGGATATTTATAAAAAGTTGCGAATTGGTAAAAAAAAAGTGTATTTTCTGTTAGAGCAGTTTCACACAGGGGCGGCACAACTTTGGGGGCAACTCGGCAAGGCGATCTCAAGACGACTTCAGAGGCGACTTGCAAAATTACTTCTGTATTGAAGTCAATGCAAGTCACCCCGAGTCGCCCCCAAAGTCGTACAAGAAACGTTTTCTAAGTCGGAGCGACTTGAGTCAGTCCTATTATAACGGTTCCATTGAATAGAGCGTAGCGCGACTTAAGTTGCCTGACGAATCGCCTCTGTGTGACATGCATATTGTTGAAACCATTATCCATATTTGCTAGTCCACCTAAGTCCACCTACATTTATAGTTTTGAATAACATGGAAAAGATTTAGAACCTCTGGTTTTTATAATAGAGATATATGGAGCGGAGATGTCCCAATGTAATGTGGGATGTATTTTGGTAGGTAGCGCTATGAAGTACAGAATCTGTAGTTAGAAGCACTACACTGAAAACATACATACACATTTCCCCACATTTTATCTCTTTAAAGACCCTACATATACAGAAAAATATCAGTTGATATATATGTGTGTCCAAAAATGCACTCAGTCCCTAATTTCTTGTTGTGTGCTATCCACACATAGCATTTTTGAGGACGGTATGATGTCAGCCCTGCCAACTTATCTTTTGCTAAACCACTGTATTCCTTCCACCCTCATTTCCACAACATAAGCATTATTTGTTCTGTAGTCCATGATAATACTGGGATGGCTAATTACCTTCTCTGAGATAACACAAGAAGTGTTCACAGCACAACTCTGAATTTCTGGGAGGATCAACAGTTTTTTTTTCGTACTTACTGAACAGATAGAGAAAGATTATAGAAGAAGGGGATAGAGCTGGACCAGCACAGAGAATAATTACACAGGCAAGGAGAGGGTTATGACATGCAAGGAAGGGAGGGCTGTGCTAAGGGAACTGAATTGTCTCAAGAAGTCATATATGCTAGCAAGTTCAGAAGCAAATTTAAAGCCAATAGCAAAATTATTTATTGAAAGGAAAAGGGCTGCACATAGGCATTTAAAATAAATTTCTGTGTTTTACTTGCAGCTTTTAGTTGGTTGGTGACAGGGTCTCTTGAATGAAATTACCACAATGACCATCTTTCGGTTGCAGAGGCCTAGCGTGTATTAGGAAGCCTGAGTGTGAGTGGAGCTTTTATGGATTGGTGCCAGACAAGCTGTGTCTGAGAGCCTGGTGTGTCCGTCAGCTGCAGAAAGAAGACCGCTGCTTGTAATTGGCTTCCTACTGGAGCTTGCCCAAGGCCCGCAGGCCTGTTCTTTCACCATACGTCTGGTGTCAAAAATGTGACACCAGCTGGTCAGTCACACTCTATGGCCTCACATAAAGCAACAACAAAAAAAAAAAGACACCACCACCACAATCCCTCGGTCGATAACACTCTCATACTGCTTTCAGAATGTATAATCTTATAATTACAATGTATGGCAGAGCAGCCCTGAGCTTTCATGATCAATCACATCACAAATTAACCTCTTTAAAAAAGACAACTAACTACTAATTTGTGTTAAAAAATACAATTCAAGCTTCAATTATTGGACCATGTTAAACCACAGGTTCTAATTGGACCTGATTGCTAATGATATTTTCACGTATTAAAGAAGTATACTCTGTGTAGGGATTTAGTCACGCCTCAGTCACTTGTATAGTTGTCAACATCTTAAATACATTTCCAGGAATGCTTGGTTGCTATAAAACACTATTTTTTTTATTGAGGGGCAATTAACCATAGGAATATTTTTTTTTATAAAGGGGAGAAAACCTGTTCACTTTATAGCAAGCATTTGTTACAGGAATTTAAGTACAAAAAGACAAGAAAAAAAAATTAAAAATACAAATAAAATAAATATATAGCTATATGTATGTCTATATATATATCTATATATATTGATATCTATCTATATATCTATAGATAGATAGATATCTATCTATAGATCTATATAGATATGTATAGATATATATATACACAGTATCAAAAGTGAGTACACCCCTCACATTTTTGTAAATATTTTATTATATCTTTTCATGTGACAACACTGAAGAAATTACACTTTGCTACAATGTACAGTAGTAAGTGTACAGCTTGTATAACAGTGTAAATTTGCTGTCCCCTTAAAATAGCTCAACACACTGTAGCTCCCAAGTGCCGGCAGCGCTCATGCAGTCCCAGACCATAAGGCTTCATTTCCACTGGCGTTTTTACAGCCACTTTTCTGAGCGTTTTTTACAGCTTAAAAACGCCTGTCCATGTTATTCTATGGCATCATGCCCACATAGGCGTTTTTGAGCTGCAAATGGCATAGGCGTTTTTGAGCTGTAAAAAAAACGCCAGATGTTAAAAAACGCTCAAAAGCGCTCAAAAACGCTACCGCGGCATTTTTAAAGCTGCAGCTCACAACATTTTTTTTGATTTTTTTTTTACAAAATAAACATGGACAGGCGTTTTTAGGCTGTAAAAAAGGCTAACAACAGTGGCTGTAAAAACGCCAGTGGAAATGAAGCCTAAGGCTCCATTCTTACGCCTGACGCTATTGCAGCCTGAAATACGCTGGAGGGGTGATTTAACATTGTCGGCTATGGAGATGGTTCACATCTCCATGCCGAACGCCGAAACGCCGTACGCCTGAAGCTCAAAACAAGTCCCTGACCCTTTTTTTCAGGTGGCTTCGGCGTTCGGCCATAGCCGACAATGTGTAAATCACCCCTCCAGCGAAAACCACGGTAAAAAAACGCTGCGTTTTGTCGCGGCAAATCGCGGGACAAAATGCCACAATTTGTCGCGGCAAATCGCGGTACAATACGCCGCGTTCAGGTGTGAATGCAGCCTTACACTCCCACCACCATGCTTGACTGTAGGCAAGACACATTTGTCTTTGTACTCCTCACCTGGTTGCCGCCACACACGCTTGACACCATCTGAACCAAATAAGTTTATCTTGGTCTCATCAGACCACAGTACATGGTTCCAGTAATCCATGTCCTTAGTCTGCCTTCCTTCAGCAAATTGCGGGCTTTCTTGTGCATCATCTTTAGAAGAGACTTCCTTCTGGGATGACAGCCGTGCAGACCAGGCTAGGCCTGTTCAGAGTGTAACCTGTGCTGTTAAAACGCTCTATGGTCTTGGCCACCGTCAAGTCTTGGCCACCATTGTTTCGAGATGAAACAATTCCTCCTTCATAAGTTTTACATGTGTATCTGCTGTCTTTCCCTTTCTACACTCTTTGAAAAGGGCAGATCATGTTACAAATCCTTCTTCCTCATTCAGCAGTGGGTGTGGTGTCTGAGCTTACACTGTATGTGAGCTGAATGGAGGAAATACACCCCCCCCCCTCCATCCACATAGGCAGAGTTACAAAGAAACTTGCAGAGCTGCAGTCTGAATAGACAAGCTCTCTGCTTATATACCTCTAAGCTCCCTGACACAAATTTTCAGCTACTGTTATCTTGTGTGTTGAATGAATGAATGAGTGACTTGTATAGCGCTACACATGCAAACTGAATCGCCTCTAGGTGCTTTTTGCAGCCAGTGTCTTCCTGCTATGATTAAGCACTAATTTATAGTGCGAAATGCATCAGCTGTTTTACTCCCGTGTAGTGTGCTGTGACTTGTAATTCAATTTTTTCTTTTTTAAATAAAGACAACCATCAAGGTTTTTTGGAGTGCGGCTGTCCATATTTTTTTTTCCCATTTGTTGCCTTGTGCATTGCCAGCACCCTTGATCTCCTGAGACTACACTGTTCATCCTAACACAATCCACCTGGAGTGGTAACTTTCTTACTTTCATGTCTTTGGAGTGTAGGGTGTTGGAGAACTTGTCAGAAGTGACTCTGCTGATAACAGAGGAACAGAGCAGCAGAGAGACACAGCACTTGGAGCTTTGGAGAGTTCAAATTTTTAGGTCAAATTTTATGAATGGGGTTTACACCCACCCACTTACGCCTACAAGTGGGTTAGTCCATTTTCCATAAAGGTGAACAAAAGCTGAAACCTATAAAAGACACAAACTATTGCCCTTCTGTAATCATTAATACAACATTAAAAGTAATGCAAAAAGGGTAAGAGCCTGAATTTGACCTGGTGTAAGGCCCCTTGCATTCTACTGTACAGTATGTAATGCATAGCTTAGTGAGGGGAAAGAAAGGAGCAGCACAAAGAGCCAATTAGGTGTGCTGCAGTGCAAGGCATCTGCTGATAGTAGAAAAGAGCAGAGTGACAGAGAGTGGTACTGCTGCAACAAAGGATCAGCCCTCCCCCTTTGCTAGACAGGGCTGTACTGTGGGACAGAGCTGTGTAAATCTTAGAGCTGGATGGACAAAAATGCATCTCCCTTGGCAGATAAAACAGCTCTTATATACATTTCTTGGCCCAGATTCAGGTAGATCCGCGCAATATTTGCGTGGGCAAAGGGCAACGATTTCTGCTCTGCGCCCACGCAAATATTTAGATTTGCCCGCGATTCACGGAGCAGTAGCTCCGTAAATTGCGCGGGCGCTATGCTAAGTAGCCCGGCGTAAGGGCGCCTAATGTAAATGATCCCGCCGGGGGCGGGAATCATTTAAATTAGGCGCGCTCCCGCGCGGAGCGAACAGCGCATGCTCCGTCGGGAAACTTTCCCGACGTGCATTGCGGCAAATGACGTCGCAAGGACGTCATTTGCTTCTAAGTGAACGTGAATGGCGTCCAGCGCCATTCACGAATCACTTACGTAAACGACGTGAAATTTAAATTTCACGAGCGGGAAGGGCGGCTATACTTTAGCATTGGCTGCCCCTTCTATTAGCAGGAGCAACCTTGCGCTAAAGTCGCCGTACGGAAACTCCGTACCTTGCGTGCTTTTGTAAATCGGTGGTAGTATGCAATTTGCATACTATACGCCGATCACAATGGCCGCGCCCCCTAGCGGCCAACGCAAGAATGCAGCCTGAGATATGAAGGCATAAGGAGGCTTATGTCTGTCATATCCTAGGCTGCAGTCCGCGTAGCGATGTTCCTGAATCAGGGGCATTCGCTACGCGGGAGCAAAACAGCTATTGCGCCGCGCAACCTATGGTTGCGCGGCGCAATAGCTTCTTGAATCTGGGCCAGAGTGTGTATTTAGCTGTTTGCCTGAAGTCAATTGTCTAATAAGCTCTAAAGAGGTTGTAAATTATACACATAATGAGCTGCTTGCCTTGTTCCCTTTTTATTTATTTTTTGTTGCATTTCAATGAACACGTGAGTGGTATGCCAAAAAAATGTGGACAAAAAATTTCCCTTGATGTACCTAAACCACCCTTTTGTGTGTTTAGTTATGCAGGTCCATCAGGAAATCCCTGTCAAAGGATATCCACTAACTCCGTACAAAAATCTTTTGGGCCTTCCTCTTGTTATTACAAGGAAAAAAAAAATCTCTTTTTAAAAATGTCTTTCTAGACTTGGCTTGGAACTATGCAACCACGTCATTATCCTTTTGTCACGGTCAGAAAATTTTCACTTGTTAGAAAAAAAAAAAATTGAAAATGAGTTTACAAAGCAGAGCTTACTATACTATAACATAAAAAAAATGATAATTTAGCATGTTTCGTGGTTGCTATAGAAACTCTTTAGCTCTCCCTTGTGCTAATTAGCTGGATTTTACACGTTTTATATTTAGAAATGCAAATCGGGTTTCATGAATTATTACTTATTTTTCATTTATATTTACAGTACTCTTACCTCGGCCCGTGCTGAGAAAGGCTGGGATATTAATTAATGAGTGGCGCTCACGAATGTGGCATTTTATGTTCCCAGGATGCTGAGGAGAGGGACTATTTAAAGAATGCTGTAGCCAGCAGCTCGGGATAGAAAAATGGGGCCAGGTATCACCAGTACTCCCAGTTGTAATTGCTGTGTATTTTTGGTGCCGTTTAACAGCTGCTAACTGTGGCAGGCCTGCACTCTCTACCTTGACCCAGTTACTTGAAAAGAACATTTAAACAACGTACTTACTTATTAACTAAATAAGTGCAAAAAACAGCGATGGTGTTAAAGCAGAACTATAGACCATTCAAATACAATTTTTGTTGCCAGCACTAAAAGTTGAAAATGACCAAGATGTTTCCCTTTAGCCCACCTACCAGTGCCGATCCTGACCTCCCTGGGGCCCTAAGCAAAATTCTGCTAAGGGGCCCTCTACCCGACCCGTGATGCCGTGATCTATGTAAGCCTAGTGCCTTGTGCCCATTGCCCACCAAATGCAGCCTTTTGCCCACCAAACGCAGCATTGTGCCCAGTGCCCACCATGCAGCATTGTGCCCACCATGCAGCCTTGTGCCCAGTGCATACCATGCAGCCTTGTACCCACCATGCAGCCTTGTGCCCAGTGCCCACCATGCAGCCTTGTGCCCACCAATGCTGCCTTGTGTCCTGTGCCCACCATGCAGCCTTGTGTCCACCATGCAGCCTTGTGCCCAGTGCCCACCATGCAGCCCTGTGTCCACCGTGCAGACTTGTGCCCAGTGCCCACAATGCAGCTTTGTGACCACCAAATGCAGCCTTGTGCCCACCAAATGCAGCCTTGTGCCCAGTGCCCACCATGATGCAGCCTTGTGCCCACCAAATGCAGCCTTGTGCCCACCAAATGCAGCCTCGAGTAATTTGCGGGGCCCTACGTAGCTTGCGTAGTGAGCGCATAGGGCAGATCGGCTCTGCCACCTACAAACTCTCAGACTTGCGTTTTGATCCTGCCAGCCAAGTCTTATTTCTTTGATGGGGTGACAACGGAGACATGTCCGCTGACATCCAACTCGATCAGACCCGCCAAAATCAGACGGATGGCGATATGTCCCCATCCGTCCATTGCGGATCGGATCGGGTGAGATCTGATGAAAATGGACATGTTGTCCGTTTTCATCAGATCTCTCCACAGTAGACAGTGGCGCTGCACAAGCCCCTCCCCGCTCAGTGAGCATAGAGGGACCTGTCATCCGCCGGCTCCGCGGAAATCAGCGGAGAGATCTCCCGCTGAGCTGGTGGACTCCGTAGCGGATGGAGTCCGCCTCGTGTGGAAGAGGCCTAACAGTTTAAACCGGCCATAGAAAATCACTCGATTCCCCAATCAACACAGTCAGTGTTGATGGGGGAATCCTTCCCATAGAGCCATTGTGTTCTCCCAGGGAGGGCGGGGAAAGCCACCACTTTTTCGGAAGAACACAGTGCTTACTGTTAGTGTCTATAATAGGCATGTAAAATCCAACAGGCTGGTAGCACCTAAGTTGATTAATTGTACAATTTGGGTACATTCAGCCTGCCAGTGCCAATACATGGTTTGAATTTCAGTCGGTCCCTGCAGAACTGTCCCAGATTCGAACCATCTATGTCCAGCTTCAGTCCACCCAAAATTGTCTAGCAGCTTCTGGTGTCTTTAGAGGCTTTTGAGTTCTATGAATTCCCAGCTCCACCCACCTGCCTCTGGAGTCACTCCACTGACTTCTGCCTCCTTCGGGGGCAAATTTTGAACAATGGGAAAGGATATCTTCCCTTTGGATCTTCATAGACTTCCAAAAATCCAGTGAGTGACACAACCCACTGACGTTAATCCATAGCCAAAATATCACTTTTGGGTGTGCTTACCCTTTAAATAGAACACTTCAGCCCAATTTATGCGCCTATTTTTTATTTATTTTTTTCCTGCATCACGGATAAACCGTACATCTCCTACTGGGATGTCTGCATTTTGCTTCTGTCTGCAGATATAAACACGCTAATAATTACTGTAAACACAATAACAGGCTTGTTAGCTTCCCTGTGTCAGCTTTTAAATAAATCATGCCCAGAACATTTTTTAAAGCAGTTTCCCCACTTGATCCCCTTTATAATATTCCAGTTGAGTCTTCAAAGAAGTTTGTAATATTCGCTTCAAGTAGTTTCTGCTGTATTATTCATATAGACGGCAGCCTTGTAGTCATGAAAACATCAAAGTGTATGCAAAAAAGGGATTAGGACTAATTAACAGCGCTGGGATAATTGCGGTAGCATTTGTGTTCTCTCTTGCTGGCTCAGGTCGCAAGGGCGGAGGGCAGTAAGCGAAAATCATAATTATTATTGTTGTTGGTGTTATTATTTACGGTGGCATTTGTTGATGTTAAAAAGAGCCAGACGCTTAATATTTTACCCAGAGCTTTGACATAATAACTAGTGATTGCTTCTTTATTACAATTGTAACATAAGCTTTTTATGATTTTTCATGCCATTTTAGAGAATAGTGCATTTAAAAGAAATCTCCACCTTTTAAAGGAAGATTTAATGCTAGCCGGATATTAAAAAACACAGTTTAATGAAGCTATATATTTCCTATTATTAAAAATAATTATTGTATTCTTACATAAAGCTAGCACAAATACCTAAACCTGTCTTAATATTAGCTTCCTATCACATCTTGGACAGCAGCCCTAATACTAGAGGCAGGGGCAGCACTATCAGCCAATCAGGCTCACATGTGGTGACAGGCAGGGTAGTACTGCCAATGAGGCAAAGTGAAGCGGAAGGGGGCGGCTCTGTAACCTAATCAGGGTATACATGTATTGAAATTTGGCTGGTTCAGCAGGACTTAATTTTGATGTGTGTATCCCTCTCTGTTCAACAAAAGCTGGAAAATTAAACTGGCGTCTGTCGAACGGTCTTTCTGGAAAACCAGTGGTGATCTGTGTTTTCTGATTGGGGGATTGCCCCCTATTAGAATCCAATGGTGCAACGGGGGGGGGGGGGGGGGGAGATTCCTGCATTCACATTGCCTTTGTGGATGCGGGAATCTGTCAGTTTTTTGGGGGGTTTAACCCGCTGTTTGAAAAAAATATATACACAGGGCAGCATTTCTGAGTTGGTTGCTAGGACGCTGGCAGCTGGGCCACACATTGTCATTGGTTGTTATGGTGCAGACAGCTATAATAATCAATTGCGCCGCCTGCGTCCTAGCAACCAATGGCGAAAAGTGTGTTTGGTTGCTAGGACACGCGTCCAGGGCATAGCATCATTGGTTGCTATGCCTGCATCCTAGCAACCAAAGGGGGGACGCAGAATTGGGGTGGCATCCAGACTGTTCTGGAATACAGTATAGCAAGATTACCAGAATCATTCAAAGCCAATATGACCTCTGTCAGGCATCCTCCTTACTGTGGCAACCCTTTCATAGTCCACCAAACAAGAACAGAAACAATGTCGAAAACAGCTGCGTGAGGCGGCTCGGTCACTGTCCTAAGAACATGCTGACAGGAGGAAAGAGCAGAGTTGATGACTTATCCATTTGTTGCTGCTGTTTCACTAGCCTCTGGGCAGTCTTCAGGTGGGGAAGTGACCCTGTTGTACTAAATAAAGCTTTTGATAGAGATAGAAAGAATCAGAGGTCCTTTTGGGTTTTTACTGCTTTACCTCTGAGAGATTTACAGCGGTTTTACCAGACAGGTAGTAAGGAAAAATCTATAAAGAAGACACAAACATAAATAAATAACAATCTGACAGAGATTCTAGCCTTCCCCTACTAAAGAAACTTCCTGTCTGGTCAAATGTTGTCAGCAGGACAGGAAGTAAGGGGATGTTTCTCTACTGAAGCCCCAGATAGCAGTAAAAACTCTTAATTAAAGATTTGACTGGACATTCACCAAAACTGTAATAACTGAACATCTTTGCTCTGGACCATCTTCCTAATGGTGACAGCCAGGAGCGGACTGACAACTCAATGGGGCCCCCGGAAAATTATGGGGCCCCCAGGCAATAGGAGATTATTGGCCCCCCAGGCAATAGTTTATGGGGCCACACAGTATACACACACACATACACATACAGTATACATACACAGTATACACACGCTGAAAAGGTACTGGAGAGGCGGGGCAGCTATAATCTTGGGATTTTTTTTTAAAAAACATATATTTTTACTTACTATCCCTGGTTTTACTGAGGCTGGCAACCCTGATGGGGCCACCTAGTGGCATGAGGCCCTCGGGCCCGAGTCCCCGAATGGTCAGTCCGCCCCTGGTAACAGCAGTTGACCACCCCTGAGCAATGTCTGTGGGCACAACCACTTGTAATCTCCACCAGCACATATGAACAGGGTGACAATGCAGGAGCACAATTGGCAAACAGTTGGCACCCCCAAAACAGGAAGTGACTGAACAAGGACCTTCATGGCAGGATCACCATGTATGATTTTATTAAAAGCTGCAGGTTAAAGAAGAAGAAAAACAATTAAATGACAACATTTTAAGCTTATATAGCATTTCATTGATTGAGTTCAGATCTACTTTAACCATATGGATGCAAGCAGTAATACAGTATTCTATAGAGCCTCTTGTACTCCAGGGGTTTTAACTGATCCTACGGCCCTCGAAGAACAACAGGCCCTTGTTAGGGAAAAGAGCCGGGTACCATCAGAGGGGCCCCCCTGCCCACCTCCAAAACTAACAAATCAGACCCAGGAACAAGTCTTCCCAGATTAATAGAACTAATGGAGCATCAGCGAGTTTCCGGGCAGCCAGCTAAGAAAAATATTCTCGGAGAGGATGCAGCCTACAGAGAAGGGAGCCTGTCACAGCAGTGAGTCTCAACCCCAGGCTTCCGTTCTACGGCATCGTCTCTACATCTGCTGCATCGTTTAAATGAGCCCGGAGACGTGAGAATCTCTAGAACTCTAAGATGTCATGGACTAACCCTTTAAGTGCCAGGTTGGGAATATACTGCTGTCTGCAAATAAACAAGCAAACAGTGAACTGCAGCTCTACAAAACTCTTGTCAAAGTTTGTTTAGGTCTCCCACCTGTGTGTGAATATTAGGAACATAAAAACCCAATAACCTTTTTTTTTTACAGAATGTGTTGTTCTAAAATTACAGTAGTTATAAAGCATAAAATCATGGTTTCTACTCACTTCCTGTTGTGCCATTTGGAACAGGAAATGCAGAGTGGTCTCCTAGGTGGGGACAGGAATAAAAAATAGCACAGAGTCCAACCCTTTCCCATTCTAGCAAAATCTAGGAAAAATGTGTTTGCTGTTTTTTTACATTAAATCAGCCTTGCTCAACAATTTTGGACACAGAGGAACCCTTGAAAAAACGTTCTCTCACAGAACCCCTGCTAAAAATGACTACATCTACAACTCATGATACATTCGTTTGATGGTTAGTGGGAAGAATGCTCCTTACACTTGTGAATATTGGGAAGCATTCCCCTCTGATGCCCTGTACACACGATCAGAGTTTCCGTCGGAATAAACTAATTCCGACCATCAAAAATGCGGTGACGTACAACACATACGACGAGCTGAGAAAAATTAAGTTGACTTGATTCTGAGCATGTGTTTTTTCTCCGTCAGAGTTCCATACAGACAAACGTAATTCCTGATAGAAATCCCGATACATATTCTCTTTCTAACTCCGTCGGAATTTCCGATGGGGCATACACATGGTCGGAATATCCGATTGAAAAATTCCGTCTGACTTTTTCCATCGTGTGTACGAAGGCATTACAGATAGCTACACAAAAAGATCAATTGTGTCAGTTTGAACTTATCTGAGAGGCAGAAATTGCTCCTTGCTCAAGGAACCCCTAGCAACATCTGAAGGAACCCTAGGGTTCCACGGAACCCTGGTTGAGAAACCCTGCATTATATACTGTAAATACTCACTGAAAAATTCAAAAAGGGACTTCATAAGTGCTCATATAAAGGTTAACATCCATTTAAAGAGCATCTAAAGCCAACTTGAATCTTTTGTTTTACTGTCTGGGTCCCTTTTGTAGAGATTTATTTTCTGTCATTGCCCTGGTGGCAAGAAAAGAACCCAAAATATTGAGTTTAAACCATAACAGGAATAGAGAGGAGATCTTCTAATAGGGTTACATGTTTCGGTGACAGCTGTCTAAAGGTAGCAATACACATATTTGTGGTCACTTTAGATATGAATGATCGCACACAAGCAATCTATCATCCGTTAAAATATTGAACAATGCAGCGCTTGTGGTATTAATCCGCACTTTACGATCAAATGAAAATATCGATCAAAAATACAGTCATAGACTCATAAATAAAAAGGATCAGCTAATCGTTCTCAATTAGAATCAATTCTCTGACACGAAAGTGATCAGAAACAATTGATGAACAAAATGATGCCACAGATGATTGTTTTGGCAAAGTCGAAACCGATTGAGAGCTCACTAGACTGGTCGAATGGAGGGGGTCTTTGGTTTACACTTTTTACTTGCTTTGAATGATCTATTGTATGGTCATATCGATTGGTGTGTAACCACCTTAAAGTAGATGTAAACAATTTTTTTTTTTATGTCACAATGTACAGTATAAGATTTCCTATCATCTGTGCCCAGTTTGCCACACAGAGTTAATCCAGCTCTAAGCAATCCTCTTTTATTGTTCAGTGAAATACAACAGACTTCCAGATAAAAACCAAAGTCCTTGCTTCTGAAAAAAAAGTGCACAATTCACATCCCCTCCCCTGTGTTTTGATTAAATGTTTTCAGAATATGGGGTGAGTCACAGTTCAGTGTCATGAGAAAATGCAACAGCCATCAGAATATACATAGAGCTGGAGGGAAGAGGGGAGGGGGATGTGAATTGAGCACTTTTTACAGAAGCTGTGTATGTCTGCAAGCAGTGCACGAGATATGTAAATAACCTGTCACTCAAGCAAGGACTTTGGTTTTTATCTGGAAGTCTGTTTTATTTCCCTGAACAATAAAAAGAGGATTGCTCAGAGCTGGATTAACTCTGTGTGGCAAGACTGGGCACAGATGATAGGAAATCTTATTCTCTACATTGTGACATCACATTTTTTTGGGGGGGGTTTACATCCACTTTAAGAGGTAATTGCCATCACTTTGTTGTGTCTACAGGACTGAATGTGAAGGGATCCCCTCTTTGAGAAAAGGATGGCAAAAAAATAATAATGGTGTTTTAACCAATCCTTAAGCCCTGTACACACGATCGGTTTGTCCGGTGAAAACAGACCGATGGACTGTTTTTTTCGGACAAACCGATCATGTGTGGGCCCCATCGGTTTATTTTCCATCGGTGAAAAAAAAATAGAACATGTTTTAAATTTTTCCTATGGATAAAAAAACGATAGAAAAAAACGATCGTCTGTGTGGAAGTCCATCGGTTAAAAATCTACGCATGCTCAGAATCAAGGTGACGCATGCTCAGAAGCATTGAACTTAATTTTTTTCAGCACGTTGTAGTGTTTTACGTCACCGCTTTTTGTCACGGTCGGATTTTTGACCGATGGTGTGTAGGCAAGACTGATGAAAGTCAGCTTCATCGGATATCTGACGAAAATCCATCGGATTGGATTCCATCAGATATCCGATCGTGTGTACAGGGCTTTACACTATTAAAAGGGGGAGAAAAAAAAGTGATAGTCTCCTGACATTCACTGCAAGTGAATCAGTCAATGCCACATGTAGCAGGAAGATTCACCTGCAGTGGTGGTTTTTATTTATCCCTAAGGCCCCGTACACACCATAGAATCCATCCGCAGATAAATCCCAGCAAATGGGTTTCAGCGGATAGATCCTATGGTGTGTACACGCCAGCGGATCTTTTTCCGCGGATATTTCTCCCCTGGGATGGATTCCAGCAGATCGGATATTTGCTGACATGCAGAACATATCCATCTGCTGGAGTCCATCCCAACAGATGGATCCGCTGGTCTGTACAGACTCACCGGATCCATCCGTCCGAAGGGATCCCCCGCATGCGTCGTAATGATTCGACGCATGCGTGGAATTCCTTATATGACAGCGTCGCGCACGTCGCCGCGTCATAATCGTGGCGACGGCGCGACACGTCATCGCCAGAGGATTTCGGCGCGGATTTCAATGCGATGGTGAGTACACTCCATCGCATTAAAATCTGCTGAAATCCTCGAGAGGATTTATCCGCGGAAACGGTCCGCTGGACCGTATTCGCGGATAAATTCTATCGTGTGTATGGGGCCTAAGTGTGGTTATATTTATAGGGGAATGCCTAAACATGTTTATAGAGACTAAATTGTTAAGAGTAATATATATAATAAGTACAAGTGTGCATTCAGAATATGGGAAGTGAGCTCGCACCCAGCTTGGATTAAATACATCTTTCGGATGCAGTTAACCTCTCCATTTTGATTGGCTCTCTAACACAGTTTGTCTGTGTTTGACGGAGAATCTGCCCTGTCTTCCACCCGCTGGCTCGCACAGGGGTCAGCTAATCTCTTCTCCTAAGTGGGATAGATGCAAATCCAGCTCCCTGCGCGCTTCCTCACTAATTTAATTCTCTTTGGGGCTTTCATGTTTAAACCTTGTAATGGATCAAGCCAAGCAGGAGGTTGAGAGGTTGTTATTTCAGGAAAATGAACATAGACGTTACATACTGATGGACGAGATGAGCGCCATGTACCTAACGTCCTTACCTGATGTCTTTCTGCCTCATTGGAAAACTCTGTGTTAATTGACACGCCGTGCCACTTGCAATTTTCAGGGCATCGTAATTCATAGAGCTATGTTACAAGATTTTTTTTTAGCTCGTTATATTAAATGCTATTATGGTCATTTTGCAATTATTGTTATAGTTTATTTATATAACACCATCATCCAAGCTGTACAATTCTCCCCGGCCTTGGTACAGCTAGGAACATAACTACATCTGACAACATGACATAGCAATATTAATATGTGACCTGCAACCGCCACGATAGACAGAAAGATTAGGGTAACTGGAAATCCTTCCTGTTTACAACCTCTTTGTTTAGTAACAGTCTCCATGTTGTGGGGTTTTCTGCAGTTATAGATTTCACATGCATCATCACCTGCTGGGGAAATCTGGTATTGATTTTTCACCTTAAAGTAGATGTAAACCCCCACATATACCCAGTGAAGTGAACAGCCTCTGATGATAATACACAGGGATGAAACAAATCTCCATGCATAAGTTTTACATGTATATCTGCTGTCCTCAGCTTTATGTACTGTTTAGAAATTTCAGATCTTGTTACAGATTTTCTCTTGTGCCTTGTACACACGTTCGGAATTTCCGATGGAAAAAGTCAGTCGGAATTCTTTCATCGGATATGTGTGCCCCATCGGACTTTTTTCCGTCGGAATTTAGAAAGAGAACATGTTCTCTTTTTTTCAGACGAAAAAATGTTCTATTGAAAATTCCGTTCATCTGTAGGGAACTCCGACGGAGGAAAAAACACACATGCTCAGAATCAAGTCAACGCATGCTTGGAAGCATTGAACTTTTTTTTTCTTGGTTCGTCGTAGTGTTGTACGTCACTGTGTTCTTGATGGTCGGAATTTGGTGTGACAGTGTGTATGCAAGACAGCTCGAACGGAATTACTGTTCAGCAATGGAAGTGAGGTCTGGGCACACAGCCAAGACAGCTGATTGGATGAAAGGCACACACCCCCACTCCACATAGGCAGACACTCTCAGAGCTGTTCTGTAAATAGTTTAGCTGTCTGCTAATCTTTTTATAGCAACCTCCCCGACACAAATTTCATACTGGTTTTATCTCCTATGATGGAGAACTTGTCAGAAGTTATCATGCTGATAACAGAGGAACTGAGCAGGAGAAACCTACGGGACTTAGTGCTTTGAAGAGAGGTAAGAAAACACTGCAGATATATGTGCCCAGGTCAAATTTCATGAATCTGGTTTACATCCACTTTAAAGCCCAATTCAATTCTTGTCATTTATCACTGTAATACAGTTAGGCTGCATACACATTATTCAGTCTGTTGTTTGATGCACATAGCAGAGTCAGACCGCCGCTCTAACACACAAAGCAGCAGCCCGGATCTCCATCAGTCAGGCCTGAATCAGGCCTATGCATTTTTAGTGCTTTTTGCATTGTGCAGATTTGCACTACAGAACATATTCCATATGAAACCATGTTAAACAGACTGTAGTGCAAATCTGCAAAATGCTAAAAGCACTAAAAATGCATAGGTGTGAATCAGGTATCAATCAACAATACTGCTCAGGAAGCCAGAGCATTGCTGATTAGAGCAGTGTTTCGAGGAAAGGATGAAAAGGGAATTTGGCATTGTTAGACCACTGGGGAGCTGGTCCACTGCTTGCGTGTAAGAGCAGCAGTCCGACTCTCCTGGGTGCTCCCAGCACAGGCTATTTTAACCCTTGCTGCAGCCCTTAGCAGTTTTTGAAAGTGTAGCCCCATATTTATGTAAATACTCAAACATCAGCTTCCCAGTGGACTTCAGTATATGATTTCTAGGGTATCATGGTGTTGTAATTATGTACACTCGTCTTTTACAGATCTATCAATTCCTGAGTTACACTTGTATATCAATAGGGTTGCTTTAAATTAACAATAATTGAATGCTCCCTTTGGGTTATTATTACTGAATTTTACCTTTTGTTGGGACTTCTCTTTTAAATCCCATATAATATGTGCCATGTTGTTTATTAGCCTTAAAATGCCTTTGGTCCCCATGAAAATGATTCAGCGTGTTTGTAAGGCAAGGAAAGACCTTTTATTTTCCCTGTAAATGTTTAATTCCTCCCCTGTCGTTGGGTTGGAAAGCATCTTGTCAGCAGTAACGGTGAAAAAAAACACCCTCCACAGCAAGCACACAAAGCCAGAAGATGCTAGCACAGCATTGTTTGAATTAGAGATGGTGTGTTTAATAACGTCTGTGTGCGCTTAATTGTAGTGAGGGCAATTGCAATCCAAATGCATACGTCTTATCACTCGCACCTGTCTACATCAGTGATCCACTACTTTCCTGTAAGCTCAGGAAATCATTGAGGCTTACCCACAATACACTGTGGTATTGTATAAAAGTGTTCTGTAGGTCAATACCTCAACAATAAGATGGTTTTCCATTGCCCCACTACTTTCCTTCTAAACACTGTATATTACATGGACTTTAAGCCCAATTAAACTTTCAGTTTAAATGAGCTAAAAAATATTATAGGTGCTTCAAAACAAAAGGCTTGTTTGCCTTACAATGCAGCTACAGCATGAATAGAAAAGACTGTCCCCTGCCAGCATGCGATAGAGAAATATACTGTGTGGAAGCAATGGTCTCTCTGCAGAGGTCTGACACTCCCCCTACTGAATCAGATATAACGTTTGGTTATCAGCCCCCTGCTGATTGGAGAGCTCTAGCTCTGACTCACAGGGGGTGGAGTAGAGCTCTGCAGACAGATCACTGCATCTACATAGAGAAAAAGGGTCCTACTCTGCAGCATGCTGACAGGGGATAGGCTTTTGTAAAGAGAAGAAAGGTTTAACTGCAACTTGTTTTGATGCACCTGGAATGTACTTATCATCGATCGAACCTAGATATTTAATTGAGCTTTAACAAAGCAAGGCCTAATTTTCCTGTTTCATGTCTATACAAATCATGATCCTCACAGCAGGTCAATGTCTCCAGAAAAATTGATTTGTTGAGCTCAAATTTTTAGATTGTATCCTGTTGAACTTTAATATTTTTATTATAAATATGTAAAATAGTTTTGATAACAGTCCCCTGCCTTACACTTCGCAGCATATTTGGGGAGGGGGTGGGGGAGCACTGAAAGTCGCCCAGTCTTTGCAGTATGTACATGTAATGGCAAGAAATACTGTGATAGGAGAGAGAGGAGTGAGCAAAAGGATGAGCTTATTGTAAGCCAACATAAATGTATGCAGGGCTTTTTTTAGGTGAAGGAACTCAACGATGCCCCCCACAGAACCAAATAAAACTATGGGTGTGGCCAAACAGTGGGAGTATCTTAAATGGGCAATAAATACTAGAAATGCTTTATGTGCAGAGTTCAGGGATGCACTACCTACATAGTGCAGAGTTCAGGAGTGCACTGTGTACATAGTGCAGAGTTTAGGAGTGCACTGTGTACAGTGTGCAGTGTTGAGGAGTGTGCTACCTACAGAGTGCATAGTTTAGGGATTTGCTATGCACTGTGTGCACTAATCAGCTCTCTTTTACATGCTATTCACAGCTCACTTCCACCCCTCCCCTAGGTGTGAGGCCCAATGAAATTCAGCCTGTGGGCCTTGTGTTTGACACATGTGCTCTAGAGCATGTTGGGTAACACTGCATGTGAATGCAAAAGGCAGAATTCAGAAAGACAGTAACAACTATAAAAAGGGATTTATATTTTTTTTATTTAGATTGTGAGCACATGACTAGTACATTAAAGACAGGTCAGTTAAGCTGGAAATACATGGATTGAAACTCGACAGCCAGTTCAGCAAGGACCAGCTGAACTTTGATCCTTGTGTAGGCACTGTGGTTGAACAGAGGTTGATCTACCGGTTGGTCGAAACACCAATTGGTGGTTGGAGCCTAAAGAAAAATAGGTGTAGCTTTGTTTAAATATTGTGGTAGTCAGGTAGGTGTGTGCAAAATGTACTGTATATTAAAGTGTTTTTTTTAGTCTGATTATATGGAAGTTTGGAGTCATGCAAAAAACTGGACATTGTCACCATGGAGAGACTGGTATTTAAGTAGAAAGAAGTGTTAGGCCCCTAGCTGACAGACTGCCATGCTGGCTAGCAGTTATACCTCAGCCCAAGCTGTCATTTTAATAGGAAAACATCCATCATCTTCCCACAAGTCCTCAATAATCACCTCCTATTACAGGAAGATTGAATCTTCAACCTGTGGCATCGAGCCAGTTCTCCCTGCCGTTCCTGGCTTCCTGCTCTGTGCGCTGGTATTCAAAACACTTCACAGTCCAACTCTATAAAATGGGATATCAAACCTAGTCTCGTGTCCCTCCATGTCCCTGGGCCTGCTTATCTTTTTCCATGGTATCCATCACCAAACAAGTGCCAACCCTTATGCCATGACTTTTCAGGACTGTACTTATTATGTCAGATATTTTAAAGTAATTGTAAAAATGTTTTCGACAAAAAAATAAAAATAAATAACAAACAGTTTTATACTTACCTGCTCTGTGCAATGGAATAACAAGCCCCACATGAAAAAGATATTGGTTTTAGGTATCGGAGCATTTGTACTCATGCAAATGCTTAGTATCGGCGCCGATAACGGTATTCGTGCAACACTACTTTAAACCCCTTTCATCTTAATTGTGCTGTCTTTGCCTCATTGGGGAGATTTACATTCACTTCTTGTGTCAGGAACACAATGGGAAGTGAGAGAAAATCTCCTCAAAGTGGGCAATTGCCATCTCATATACGGTAGTTGCCAGAACGTTTTTCCCCATAGGATGATTAAGACTCGATTTTTACTCTGATAACGACACAAACATTTTGGATTCCACCTCACTGTCCCAATGGAGACTGACTGACGGGTTAACCTTTTACCTCTACATCCAAGACAAAAAAAAGATCTGCCTTTACATACACTATTTAGTGACAGCTATGTAGTATGTGATGTTCTCCTTAAACAATCCATTACATTGATATCCATTCAGCTAAACCATTGTGCTACAAATCTGACCTAAACATTTATTAGGTAACAATAATTCATGCAAGTGTTAGACTTTAAACCTATCCTAGATCCAGACTGTACATGTGGCCTTGACTTTTGGCCAAGCTGCGTTAAGCCTCATTGCCTCCAAGTGTCTATTCCCACCTCCATCATTAAAATGTCAAATACCAAAACTGTGATAGGCAGTATACATTCAGGCATTGACATGAATGGGAGTTAGTGCCATAAAGGGGTGGGCATTAACCTTGACTTGGGCAAAGGCCATGGCGATGCATACAGCCAAGCATAGAATCAAAAGGGACCCATAGGGAAACGGTGATCAGTTTACGAGAAACACAGGTTCTTGTAGATATTACCCCTTCAGTGCTGCTTTAGCCTTTAGGTGCTCATCAAAAGGCCTGTTTTATTAACTTTATCTAAAGAACTAGAATTAAAATGGCCAAAAACTACTGAAAAAAAATATGATACTTTTGTGAGAACAGGGACATTGCTTTCCTAAAAGTGGGAAATAACAAGCTACTTCAACAACAGCTACAGATGCTTGTTATCGCACAGAGGGGGGTCCGATCCATCGCTCTGCTATAGATAATAGTTAAGAATAAGAGTTTCAATGGGTAGGATGGGCTAAAGTGTCACGAACACTGAGGCCCTGTATGCACGATCAGTCCAAACTGATGAAAACGGACTGAAGTTCAGTTTCATCAGTCCAAACCTACCGTGTGTATGGCCCATCAGACTTTTGTCCTTCAGACCAAAGTTTTAAAACTTGCTTTAAAATCGGACTGATGGACTGATGACCGATCGGTCAAAACCGATGGTTAGTACGCAAAAGCATCAGTTCAAACCCTGCGCATGCTCAGAATCAAGTCGACGCATGCTTGGAAGCATTGAACTTCGTTTTTTGTGTCGTTGTTGTGTTTTACGTCACCGCCTTGGACTCGATCGGATTTTGAACTGATGGTGTGTA
This sequence comes from Rana temporaria, assembly GCF_905171775.1. Taxonomy (NCBI): domain Eukaryota; kingdom Metazoa; phylum Chordata; class Amphibia; order Anura; family Ranidae; genus Rana; species Rana temporaria. The sequence continues at coordinate 336,538,598 of NC_053491.1, forward strand.
GGCACATCAGACCATCAGACCATCAGTCTATCAGACCATCAGACTTCAGCCTTCAGTCCGTTTTCATCAGTTTGAACTGATCGTGTGTACAAGGCCTAACCTGTCCTAATCTAATATCTGCCCATCTCTGACCTCTGCTACTGTTCCTCACCCTCCAATCAGCTTCAAATTGATTGGTAGCTAAGGCCGCGTACACACAATCGGTTAAACCGATGAGAACGGTCTGATGGACCGTTTTCATCGGTCCAAACAGATCGTGTGTGGGCCCCATCGGTTATTTATCCATAGGTTAAAAAAAGCAATCTTGTTTTAAATTTAACCAATGGATACCTAACTGATAGAAAAAAACGATTGTTTGTAGGCACGTCCATCGGTTAAAAATCCACACATGCTCAGAATCAAGTCGACGCCTGCTTGGAAGCATTGAACTTCGTTTTTTTCAGCACGTCGTTGTGTTTTTTTTTTCACCGCGTTCTGACACAATCGTTTTTTAACCAATGGTGTGTAGGCACGACTGACCATCAGTCAGCTTCATTGGTTAACCGATGAAAACGGTCCATCAGACCGATTTCATCAGATGGACCGATCGTGTGTACAGGGCTTCAGAAGAAAAAAAAAGTTCCTAGAAAGAACATTAAGCTTTTACAGCAAGTGCGCCATTTGCGTTTAGTTAAATCTAAGGAGTAGCACTGATCATTTTTTGCCCCTTTGTGCTTTAGAGTCCCTGCGTTGCTGCATAGGCTTGAGGTGTGCTGGAACCTTGCTGCCTGTAATATGGAGCTGCTATTATTAACAGCCAGAAGATAGTGGTAGGTGACCCCAAATTTAGTGCTGTAATCAGTGTCCTGATTCCAGTCCTCCCTTGAGACACACAAGCAAGTCAGCCAGAGGAGAAATATAATCTTCTGTCTCTTCTGACATTATTTGTACAGCAAACAATTAGCCATCATTATTCACGCTCCGTCTATCTGCCATTGCTTCCCAGAGATTTATTGTCCAATGTAGTCTATGAACTGAAGTTTTTAGATCTTTTCCTTGAGCAACCTAATTTCCAATCAGTTTTATATCCGACTGTGTATGATAGACCCGGGCAGTACAATCACTAATTCCTCTTTTCATCTGCTGATGTCTGTCTTCCTACAGTAGCTACCTGTGATAGTAATGTATTCATTTCCAGGATCCATCTACTTATCTTTCGCCTTTATAAATCTGTCTCTCTCCTCTGGTTCCCCTCTCTCATTCTGTGGTCGCTTTGCCTTCTTTGCACTGGCTGTCTTTCTTCGTGAGGAAGTCATTCATTTTCCTGATAAGAAAATCGTCTTACAGCCTCTATAGTTCTACTTTAGGAAAGCAATTCCTTCTCCACGTAACCATGGCGCCTGTTCCCACATCTAAGCCAGGCTCTTCTGTTTCAATGGGAGGTAGACATGATGGGATTACTGGGGAACTCTTGGCAAAACCCAAATAAATTCCAAATATATTTATAATATATTTTTTTAAATGCATTTTGGTAGAAAATGTATTTATCTACCCTAGATTGTGGCCAAGGTTAAAGTGGTTGTAAATCTCAGACATGAAATATGAACAAAGCATATCCCTCTATAGCGTGTACTTAAAGGAGTTCTCTGACCTAAAAGTTTTAACCCCCGCTGTGCCCGGGCTGTAAAAAAATAGAAAATAAACTGTCACTTACCTGCCTACGATCCCCCGTTGTTCCGATATCGCCGTCCCGTTCTCCGGTCCCGGGCCCCTTCCGCTTCCTGTGTGTCGGTGACTCATAGTGCGCTCAGCCTATCAGCGGCCGCAGCAATGTCCCGTCGCGGCCACTGATAGTTAAATAAAATATTGCAAATTCAAGCCGTGGAGCCTTGTCGGCACCGCTTCAGCTGGACAAGCTTTGACTGAAAAATTGAATAAATTCAATGGAAAATTGTCATCTGAACAGTGACTCAAGCCAATAAAATGTAGTCACCTGCTCGGCTATTCAGACATCAACAAGTGTTGTGGCTACCTAAACATCAGAGGAGACTCTTTCATCAAGGTGTTATGACCCGTTCAAATCTGAACGATGTGGAATCACAGGCAGAATTGACACAATTCTGTCTGGGTTTCCAAATCATGTAAAACACGCCACAAAAGCGCATTTAAATCACCCCATAAAAAAAATTTCAGGCAGGAACTTGTGTTCCTGCTACACAAAATGGGAGCAGGGCCATAGAATCAATTAGTATTCAGTCTGTAACTAGCATTCATCTAGATAAGGAGTAGACAATGTAGACAGACACATTGGATGGGACTGCAATCTGACCATACTAGTGCTCCATTTAGCAAAATACGCTTTAAAAAAAGACCCGAACATCTTTAGTACAATCTTCAGAGAGAAGTTCTGACTCCAGAAGCTACTACAATATGTTTTGCTGCAATTTGTAGTTGACAGTGACAAAAGACAAAAAAATTATAGTCATTACGAGAACATTTACTTTGTTGCAAATTGTTTAGTCTAACAACTTAGCTCAAGGTAAATAATTGTCTCAGCATTTTAAGGAAATTTATGCCAAAAGAACATTTCCCTTTTATATGTTGTGTACAACAAATGATCAAAAGTTGAGGAGCCACAGAAAAAAAAGAGAATTAAATCGCTTGCCCATCATGTTTAAAATATAAAAATATAGGGGCAGATTCACATAGATCGTCGCAATATTGTGCGGGCGTAACGTATCTCATTTACGTTACGCCTCCGCAACTTACATGGGCAAGTGCTGTATTCTCAAAGCACTCGCTCCGTAAGTTGCGGCAACGTAGAGTAAATCACCCGGTGGAATTCAAATTCGGCGGGTAGGGGGCGTGTATCATTTAAATGAAGCGCGTCCCCACACCGAACGAACCGCATGCGCCGTCTGTAAAATATCCCAGTGTGCATTGCTCCAAATGATGTCGCAAGTACGTCATTGGTTTCGACGTGAACGTAAATGACGTCCAGCCCCATTCACAGACGACTTACGCAAACGACGTAACTTTTTCAAGTTGCGGGAATGATGGCCATACTTAACATTGGCTGCGCCTCATATAGAAAGGGCAACTATACGCCGGAAAAAGCCTAACGTAAACTTTGTAAATTTACTGCATCGGCCGCGCGTACGTTCGGGAATTTGCGTATCTAGCTAATTTGCATACTCAACGCGGATTTCGACGGAAGCGCCACCTAGCGGCCCCAAAAAAAATGCACTTAAGACCTGACGGCGTAAGAGACTTACGCCTGTCGGATCTAATGGATATCTATGCGTAACTGATTCTATGAATCAGTCGTATAGATACTGGCTCAACGCAGAGATACGACGGCGTATCTGGAGATACGCCGTCGTATCTCGGTTGAGAATCTGGGCCATAGACTCCCAAAGATAAGTTGAGAGTACAGTCTTGTGAGCTGAACAGACAAGGTCCAATCTGGCAGTGAATATGCTAAAACTACAGTCCAGTCAATATTGAAAATTAAGCCTTGAAATGTATACATTGATTAACCTGCAGTTAAAGATAAAGTTTAGGTATGGATTTTATAGCATAGTTACATTCTTCCAACTTGGGCCAATGTAAGTAAGTGTCATACCCAAGAATCTTGAAATTACTCTAATAGGCGCCACTACTAAAGTGATCAATCCTCTGAATCCCAAGCTGAGTGGCTGCCCTGGTACATAGTGAACACAGGGATGACTCAAGTACCATTCACAGAATGCAGCAGCAATCACTGTATTAACGGTGCCAAATTAGTGGGATCCAAACAGGTATGGCAAATAGAACCAAAGTAGTTGTGCTATAAAACCCATATCTGGAATTCAGCTTAAGGCAGTACAGCCTAGGAATCCCCCCCACAGCCTGAGTCTGGACAATAAAGGATAGCAGTAGATACAGAAAAAGTAACTGCTTTGCTCCCAACTACTGCAAGTTGTTCAGTGTTAAAGGGGTTGTAAAGGTTTGTTTTTTATTTTCGAAATAGGTTCCTTTAAGCTAGTGTATTGTTGGTTCACTTACCTTTTCCTTTGATTTCCCTTCTAAATGTTTTTTATCTTTGTCTGAATTTCTCACTTCCTGTTTCTCCTCAGTAAACTTGCCCCCATCATCTGAGCTGTTCTGGCTGGGGGTTAGTCAGCCAGAACAGCTTACTGAGGAGGAACGGAAAGTAAGAAATTCAGACAAAGAAAAAAAAACATTTAGAAGGGAAATCGAAGGAACTGTAAGTGAACCAACAATGCACTAGCTTAAAGGAACCTATTTAGAAAATAAAAAACAAACCTTTACAACCCCTCTAAGATGGGTAAAGATGGAACACATTTTTAACAGATGTTTTATATACTTTTTTTACAATGTATACAATTTTTTTATTTTTTTATTACAAATAAATATTTAATGCATGGCAAAGGATTCACAGAGCACTATGACACATCATTAACCCAGAGGCTGGCTCTGTCTGCTTGAAACCTCAGAAGCAGCCATCCAAAAAGGGAAGAGTAACTGCAATGAGTTGTTCACCTCTGTGTTTCTAATTGCTCAAAGTATACCTTGCTATGGATGCTTAAATTAAATAATTCTATTGATCTAGGAAATATCTGGTTGTCTTTGGGGATCAGAAAGGGAATGTTTCCCTCATTAGAGCAAATTATATCATGCTTTAGGGTTCTCTGCCCTCCTCTGAATCAACAGTGAGTTCAGGGTTCTGTAAATGCAAGTTTATTCATTTATTTTTGTTTTAACGTTGAAGTCAATGGACTTATCTTATTTACATACTAAGGCCCAGATTCACAAAAGAGATACGACGGAGTATCTCAGATACTCCGTCGTATCTCTCAGAGTATCTATGCGACTGATTCATAGAATCAGTTACGCATAGATAGCCCTAGGATCCGACAGGTGTAATTGTTTTACACTGTCGGATCTTAGGATGCAATACCGCGGCCGCCGCTGGGGGGAGTTTGCGTCGTAAACCAGCATCGGGTATGCAAATTAGGAGTTACGGCGATCCACGGCGGTTTTTCGCATTCGCTACGTCGCTGCTAGTCTAGTTTCCCGTCGCAAAGTTAGTCGTCGTTTTTGGTGCCTTAATTTTACATAGCACACGTATGTGCTGTATAAAGTATGGCCGTCGTTCCCGCGATGAAATTTAAACATTTTTCCTTCTTGCGTAAGACGTCCAGGAATACGGAAGTACGCTACGCACGTCGCCGTTCGAAAAAATGACGTCACTTCGCGCAAAGCACGGCGGGAAATTCAAAAGGGAGCATGCACAGTAGGTCCGGCGCGGGAGCGCGCCTAATTTAAATGGCACACGCCCCTTTAAATTACGCAGGCTTACGCCGGAGGCCGCCGGCGTAGGTTTTCATTGCAAGTGCTTTGTGAATCAGGCACTTGCGATGAAAACTTGCGGCGGTGTAACGTATCTACGATACGTTACACCGCCGCACTTCTACGTGAATCTGGCCCTATGTAACTGTCTGTGTGTGTGAATTTGCCATTGAGCTATTGAGTTCTGTACACAAGCGACTTTTCACAAGTGATAGGAAAAACAGTAAGATCTCCACCTGTTGGCTGAATAGAAGACCAGCAATATTTCATACTTGTCAAACTAAAAAAATATATACTGTATATTTAAAAAAAAGTTGATATTTGTAGTTTTGACCATAAAAAAATTTAATAAAAAATAAATAAATGCAAAACCACAACCCATTCTTTTTTACAGTGTTCATATATTCTCCTAAAAATTTTCACTTTCCATTTCAACTGAAGTCACGGAAGATGCAGTGACTAGCAGTGAACTTGCACTTCATCCCCCCCCCCCCCCCCCCCTTTTGGTGAACTGGCTGTTTTGTATTTACAAATGTCTCTTGTGGACAGTTGGTAAGCCTGGCTCTATAGACCCGGCCAGCCCCCAACACGTACTATGAAATAAATTCATTTTGCTAAAGGCGTATGATACGATAGAGCAGGTTCATTGTCCCCTCCACCTGCTCCCTTTACATAAACCCCCATGTATTTAGGAAATCTAATTCCCTGCCTTTAAGAAGCAAAGGACATGATTTTCTGCTTGACAAGAAGTTTCGCCCCTGGCAGCTGCTTGGAGCAGAGGTGGGGGGATAGGAAATAATACACTGAGGCCTGAAAGGGTGGGGTCTTTCTTTGTTACTTTTTATATTTATTCAGGAAAAGCTGACAATCGCCCCATATTAATGAACAACACCATCAATCAGGGACTGACAATGAACGGAAAACAGAGGTATATGTCAGGCGGATGGCAGATTGATTTTTTTTTTTTTTTCAAGCTGGCTGTTTATAGAATGTTCAGTTGGCAAAACACTAACACCCGAGCCACAAATAGCATGTAGGGATTAAAGCTAGGAGAACCGATGCCACGTCACTGATGTGAAAAAAGAGGACTTGGCTATTTGACTCTTATTTTTGTTTTTGTTTTTTCTTGCTTATTTGGAAAAGGAAAGGCAAAAATTACAAATAACGCCATGCAGTTACCCAAAACTACTGCAGTGAAATTCAAGTTTAATGTCCGATAGCCGGCAGTATTTTTCAAATGTTTTCCGGGAACACTTTGTCGCGGAGCCTCAGTTAACCGTGGACTATTTTGGCACAAAGGTCTTATTGTGCTACCTTCCCAGTTGCATTCAGTAGTTTGGGCACCCAAACTAAAAAGGTGATGTGCCCTCTACAGGAAACAAACAAGTTGGATGTATATACACTATATTGCTAAAGGTATTGGGACACCTGCCTTTACACGAACATGAAATTTAATAGCATCTCATTCTTAGTCTGTAGGGGTTCAATATTCAAGGGGTCAATAGTCAAGTTCCTCCACCCCAAACTCTCTCATCCATGTCTTTATGGACCATGCTTTGTGCAATGGTGTGCATCCCCAAACTGTTCCCACAAAGTTGGCAGCAAGAAATTGTCCAAAATGTCTTGGTATACTGACACTTTAATGCCACGTACACACGATCGGTTCATCCGATGAAAACGGACCGATGGATTTTTTCATCAGATATCCGATGAAGCTGACTTTCATCAGTCTTGCCTACACACCATCAGTTAAAAATCCGTTCGTGTCAAAACGCGGTGACGTAAAACACTACGACGTGCTGAGAAAAATTACGTTCAATGCTTCCAAGCATGCGTCGACTTGATTCTGAGCATGCGTGGATTTTTAACCGATGGACTTGCCCACAGACGATGGTTTTTTTCTATAGGTTCTTTAACCATCAGATAATTTTAAAACAGGTTCTAAGTTTTTTCACCGATGGGAAAAAAAACGACGGGGCCCACACACGATCGGTTCGTCCAAGACGAACCGATCGTGTGTACGCGGCATAAGAGTTCCCTTCACTGGGACTAAGGGGCCAAGCCAACCCCTGAAAAACAACCCCACACCATAATCCCCCTCCACCAAATGATTTGGACCAGTGCACAAAGCAAGGTCCATAAAGACAGGGATGAGCGAGTTTGGGGTGGAGGAACATGACTGGTCTGTCCTCAACCCAATAGAACACCTTTGGGATGAATTAGAGCGGAGACTGCGAGTTATGCCTTGTACACACGATCGGAATTTCCGATGGGAAAATGTCAGACGGAACTTTTTCATCTGATATTCCTGTGTGTGCCCCATCTGAGTTTTTCTATCAGAAATTCCGACGGACTTAGAAAGAGAACATGTTCTCTTTTTTTTTCGATGCAATCGGAAATTCCGTTCGTCTGTATGGAACTCCGACAGAGAAAAAAACACGACGCATGCTCAGAATCAAGTCGACGCATGTTCGGAAGCATTGAACTTAATTTTTCTCGGCTCGTCGTAGTGTTGTACGTCATCGCGTTTTGGACGGTCGGAATTTGGTGTTACAGTTTGTATGCAAGACAGCTTGAATGGAATTCCGGCACAAAAATCCGTCTGAGTTTATACCGACGTAAATTCCGATCGTGTGTACAGGGCATTAGGCCTTATTGTTCCCATCAGTGCCTGACCTCACAAATGCGCTTCTGGAGGAATGGTCAAATATTCCCATTGACACAATCAAATAATAAACAAAAAAACACGGCGTTAAAAGTAATTAGAAAAAGAAGAGCAGCTAGCACTCAAAGTTAAGATGCAAACGCCCTGATAATCATCCACCCTCACTGCTCCAGCGGGACTCAAAGTTTAAAGTAAAAAAGCATTTCCATAGTGTGATATGATAACTCCAATTTATTGGTAAAAGAAACTATTGCACTTACAACAATAATATATATATATAAATATAAGTATCATATATACGCCAAATTAAATCCTGAGATAACTGAGTTCTGCTTTAAGGGTTAAGCCATGTACACACGATCGGATTTCTGATGGACTCAAATCCGATGGATTTTTTCGTCACATATCCTCTGAAGCTGACGTTCATCAGTCTTGCATACACACTATCAGACTAAATTCCAACCGTGCCAAAACGCGGCGACGTGAAAGAAAATTAAGTTCAATGCTTCCGAGCATGCGTCGACTTGATTCTGAGCATGCGTGTATTTTTCTCCGATGGAGTTCCACTCAGACGATCGGAATTTCTTATACGTTTTTTATCCATAGGAAAAATTTAAAACATGTTAAATTTTTTCATCGGACAAACCGATCGTGTGTACACGGCTTAAGAGTTATAGATGCTTTTTTTTTTTAAATAGATAAAACATGTTTGAATTATAAAAGGACAACTATGAAGGAAAAAAAATTAAATATAAAATCTGAGGGGCAAATCCTCAAAGATCTGCCCCGGCGCAGCGTATATGAGATACGCTACGCCGGCCTAACTTACTTTTTTTGGTTTGAATCCTGAAAGAATTTGCGCCGTAAGTTACGGCGGCGTAGTGTATCTCTCGCGGCGTAAGGGCGCGGAATTCAAATTGGGCGGGTAGGGGGCGTGTTTCATTTAAATGAACCGCGTCCCCACGCCGAACGAACTGCGCATGCGCCGTCCTTAAATTTCCCACTGTGCATTGTGCTAAATGACGTCGCAAGGACGTCATTGTTTTGACGTGGACGTAAATTACGTCCATCCCGATTCACGGACGACTTACGCAAACAAATAATTTTTTTCAAAATAAACGCGGGAACGACGGCCATACTTAACATAGCAGGTTTAACTATACGCCACCAAATAGCAGCTTTAACTATACGCTGAAAAAAGCCAACTAGAGACGACGTAAAAGAATGCGACGGCCGCTCGTACGTTCGTAGATCGTCGGAAATAGCTAATTTGCATACTCAACGCGGAAAACGAGGGGAAGCCACCCAGCGGACGCCGAAGAATTGCATCTTAGATGCGAAGGCGTACCAAGCCTGTCGGATCTAACCCAGATGCCGTCGTATTTTGTTTTGAGGATTCAAACCAAAGATACGACGCGGGTAATTTGAAAGTACGCCGGCGTATCAGTAGATACACCGGCGTACTCACTTTGTGGATCTGCCCCTGAGTCTATAGGAAGGATATTTATGAGTTGTGATTAAATATCTATGTTTAGTGGCTGGTCCTTTAAGACAGATTTTACATACAAAACTAACACTGAAAATCTATTCTTTTACTTCATTTTTTACAACTAAAAAGCCCCCTCATTCCAGTGTCTACAACTTCGCCTGTGTTACATTTTTCTTTCTCTGCTTGTACATCAGCATAAAAACAGGAACATTGTGATCCAGAAACGGGAAAGCCGTAAATAAAATATAATTGCTCTGACAATACCCATTTTCCTGGCAATGCCTACCATTCTTGTTTTGTAATTATTTCTTTCTGGGCAGACATGTGGTTTCCATTACACAGGCCTCGGAACGGTGAACGAATTGAAAAAAAAAAAAAATACTAATAGTTAAAAGCATAAATAAGCATTTATGTCTTTTAGAATAATGCCATTGCTTTGACTAACCTACCTTCTTACTCCCTGCCCTAATACACCAATGCTACAAATCACACACATGCAGGGATTGGGAATAAATATGCATTTGTAAATTTACACAGATTGTGTAATATAGTATATGCTTAGGTTAGGGTGACCAGACATCCCCGGTTTCCGGGGACAGTCCCCGGATTGAGGACACTGTCCCTGGACCAAGTCTGTCCCCGGTTTTGTCCCAGAATTTGAACAGGGGCCGGGGCAATTTCAAAGACAGTCAGTGCAGAATTAAAAAAAAGATTCTAAATTACACCCCGCTCCGCCGCTCCTACTAGCTTGGGGGGGGGGGGGTTGTATTTGTTTGCATTATCTGTGCCCCTTTCTGATAATCATGTGCTGGTCGGAGCGGAGGGAATATTTCTTCATTTTCAGGGTGCATGCCCATTCAGCTCTCCTCTCATGTTCTTCTGCCTTGGCTCAAGTCCCGGCCAGCCTCCTGCCTGTTTATCTCCTTGCCTTCCCTGGTGGAGTGATCTTCCTCCTCTCCCCACCCAGTAGTAGCCAGGGCCCAGAGAGTAAGACTTGACAGGCTGGGAGGCGGGGGGCATCGGCGAAGGGCAGAGAGTCGCTGATTCCCGCCATTAATAGTAATAAAAAAAAAATGTCCCCGAATTTCATTTTAAAAATCTGGTCACCTTAGCTTAGGTGATCTTAGATTAATGTGGTTTAACCCAAATCAAGATGTGGTTGCATCTTGGTGGCATCAGGATAGATAAAAGTAAGGCTTGACACTCAAAATATGTTAGAAATGTAAGATATATATATATGCCAGACAAACCATATTTTAATTTAAAGTGAACCTAGGGGGTACTCATGCAAGGCAACCCAAATTGGTAAGACCAGATGCTGAAGAGTTTCTGGTGCAAACATATTTCTTTTACCCAGCATTCCTGGTGAAGGGTGTCCATCAGAACCCTCAGGCCCCGTACACACGGTCGGACAAAACCGATGAGAATGGACCGAGGTTCAGTTTCATCGGTCCAAACCGACCGTGTGTATAGCCCATCAGTCTGTTTTCCTTCGGTCCAAAATGTTAAAACATGCTTCAAAACCGAACCGATGGTTAGTACAGAAAGCTTTGGTTCGAACCCCGCACATGCTCAGAATCAAGTCGACGCATGTATGGAAGCATTGAACTTCGTTTTATTCAGCACGTCGTGTGTTTGACGTCACCGCGTTCTGACCCGATCGGTTTTTGGAACGATGGTGTGTACACACATCAGACCATCAGGCCACTTCAGCGGTGAACCGATGAAAATGGTCCGTCGGACCATTCTCATCGGTTTGGTCCGACCGTGTGTACGGGGCCTTAAAGTAAAAAAAAAAAAAAAAGTTTGGGCTGTATATCCCCTTAAAGGTGAACTCTATAAGAATTATTTTCTTTGCATTCTTACATTGGTCCAGCGTTGTTGTTTTGCATATCTGATATTCAGAGGGCTGCTAGGGATGCTGTATATTACTGTAGTGGTTTACACTACGTATAGTAAAAGCTGCAATCCTCTGGGCTCTGTGAGAGTTCTGCACACTGACCACAGGGATTCACTCCATTAAAGTTTTGTATTTCTTTTTAATGAACTTAAGGCGTTCTCTGATTGGACGAGGTGGAGATTGTGACATCAATTCCCTCCTCTCCACCTTGTCCAATCGGAGAATCACTTCTGTTCACTAAAAAATACAAGTTGTTTATCGAATGGCAGAGATGCTGAGCAAGTGTGTTCAGTGTGTATAGGGGAAGCTGCTCACCTCCTGGAACATCTCGGCTCTCACTGTATGTAACACAGACTACTTCAGTGATTTACAGCACCGCCAGTGGTCCTCAGGATATAAGATATGCATACTTACATTGAGTCAAGCTGGTCCAATGTAAATATAAAAATATCATTCCTGGAATCCAGCTTTAACATTGTTGGATGGGCTCTCCCTCCTATTTTATTTCTTGCATATCAATGAAAGTGCCTCCTAGAGGGTTCTTTGTGTTTCAAGAGCTGCCATTCCTGAGACAACTTTTCTGCCTCTCATTGGGGAACTCAACCTATCTGGGACACAGCACCTTTGACCTTCACTATATAACATATGGTGGACTAGACATGTGCGATTCCGTTCGTAACGAATGGATTTTCGTACGAATTTGTTAGTATTCGTACATTCGGATCAATTCGAACATCCGAATAGCTGAAAGTACTAAAATCCGAAAATTACGAAAAAGCAAAATAACGAACAAGCGAAAATACTAACATAAGATTGGACAAACTTATTAAAATACGAAAACACCGAAACAGCAAAAGAACGAAAATTACATCTATAACGAACGATTTGCATTCCGTATTTTAAATTCTTTGTCTGTTCGTAATTTCGTATATTCGTATTTTCATTCGTATGTTCGTATTTTCATTTGTGTGTTTTGTAAATCCGTTTATTTGACTGTTTGTAAATTTGTGTACTCAAATCTTTCTTTCAAATGGGCACTGGGCAGTGTAGTTAGTGAGTGATGTATCTTACTTAATATTTTAGCCAATCAGCTTATCTCTTTTGTGCTGAGTCAGTGTAAAGCCTCGTACACACGATCGGACTTCAAACAAACTTTTCCGTGGATTTTTGTTCGAAGGGAGTTGGCCGGGCTTTTGTTGCCGAAAAGTTTGAAAGTTTGAAAAGCGAACTTTTGTTCGATGAAAACTGAAAAAGTTTGTCGGATGGAGCGTACACACGGTCGGATTTTTTGTAAAACATGCTCATTTTGAAGTTTGTTGGCAAAAAGTCTGACCGTGTGTACGGGGCTTAAGAGAAAGTCTATCTTAATATGGATTAGCTGCGTGTTAAAAATAAAACTAAAATACGAGATTGCGAATGACCGCGCCACAATGTATTTGCGAAAGTACAAAATTACGAATCCATTAAAAGAAAATAATTATCTAACAAAATTCCGTATTTTTAATCAACGGAAATAAATTAGACAGAATTACGAATCATTCAGTATCAACGAAAATAAAACTGTTACGAAAATACGAACGGGTCCGAATAGGAAAACTTGCGTCTTACGAAATACGAACGGCTCCGAATAGGAAAACTTGTTTCTTATGAAATTACGAATCTACGGAACGAGAAGAAACTAAACAAAAAAATACGAAATTTTTTGTTGTGCACATGTCTATGGTGGACACAGTGGAGCACACACTAATATACACAGGTGCTAATCGGTGGATATGGACAAACTATATATTTAAAATCTGTGGTCTTCTGCCTCTTCCGGTTCTCCTCCTTACTAGGCAGTGAGGCCATCTTACTTTATACTGTAGCCAATAAGGAGGGTAAATAGTAAAACGGAGTGGTCTACGGAGAGATCTGTCTATGCTATCAAGCCACCAGCAGCTGATTTGATTTGTATATGTTGATGAATTTCACTTGCTTAGTTGACCTGAGAAAAACTTGGGGACCAGTTTACATGCTATTACAGTATCTGCTCACATGCTCTATTAAAGTAAATAGTCAGCAGGGCACACTTTCTGTATACCATTCTGTACCTATACATAAAGTCTTGAAATAATATCCACTGCACTCCTGTATTACCTTTAGCGGGCTTGGAACCCATACTGTGTGCACAATGAATCATTAGAGCCGCCAACACAATAGGCTCTATTCAGGGTGAATTTGGTGGTGTTAGGAGAGGGATCAGCTTTATTTAAATGAATGGAAGTACAGTTTTAGGTAGCGTGGAGCAACACTGTCCCAGCAAATGGAACAAGGGCCATTATGTGCCAGGAAATACTTGAAAATCACACACAGTAGTGTTGAAAATGTAAAAAGAAATCCAGATTATAGATTTCTTTTTATTTCATCACCTTCTAGAAGCCCATAAATGATAGATGATGGATGTGTGTTAGGTGGTGGATAGGCGTGAGCAACAGTTTTCTAAGCCTTATCACTGCTAGATTGACCTGGCATGGGAGAAAAGCTTAAAGGGGTTGTAAACCTTCCTTTTTTGTTTATCTTAATGAATCCTTTGCATTAAGATGAAAAAACATCTGTTAATTACCGGCCCCCCAGCCCTCCGTTTTTCTTACCTGAGCCCTCGAAAGTCCCTCTTTGAGAACGCGCTGGATATCGACACGGCTTCTCAGCTCTTCATTGGATAGATTGATAGAAGCGCAGCCATTGGCACCCGCTGCTGTCAATCAAATCTAATGACGCGGGCACCAGGGGGAGGAGCCGCGTCCGGGATTCGTGTCTATGGATGCAAATGCTGGACTTGGGAGCACGTCCGCAAGGTAACCCCCTTGGGAGGGCGCTTCCCCGAGGGGGTTATCTGAGGCATGGAGGAGCCGAGACAGCCGATGAGGGACTCCAAAAGTCGGCTTTTGGGGCCACTCTGTGCAAAACGAACTGCACAGTGGAGGTAAGTAAGACATGTTTCTTATTTTTAAGTTTTTATTTTATTCGAACATTTAGAACCACTTTAAAGCAAACCTGCAGAGGGCAAAGCAAATAGAGTAAAGACACACATTTTCTTTGCACCACTGCTACTATGTTCAGCTGCCAGGAGTGAAGAAAATACCTGGTAGTATGGGTCATGAAGGCACATGTGACTCACTTGGTGCTTGGCCGAGTGCTGTTGCATAGGTGTTGAAGCATCCTTAACCATGTGTATGCTCTCACTGGGCTGACTCCAGTTGTCCTTCTTCAATCCCAGTTGCAGAATGGAGTGGAGACGGAGGAAAAGAAAGGTGAATATGTACATAAAGGGAAGGGTGGCATTGGTGTGAGCCTGTTGCTTTGCCCAAACACACATTCTGTTTCACTTTCTCCTTTCAAAATACACTAAAACATTTGTCACAAAATGAACAAATTTAACTTTTCTACCCCAGTACAGAACACATCTGTACTTCTCATCGCCACATCATAAGCAGGAGGTGTCAAGTAGTCCGGCTGGGGAGAACTGAGGCAGGGCTGACGAAACAGTTTGGGATCTAAGTGCAGCAGAGACAGCATTGTCAGCTCACTACATTAACTTAGGAACTCCCTCGATTTGCATTTTTTTTAAAGAGGCAAAACACAGTGTAAATGTGCATTTATGGCAGAGATGTATTGTAATGTGAGTTCCTGTGTCTACACTTAACTGCCTTAGCAAAAAGGGGGGACACTCCCAATCTTCCTGTTAAACTTTTAAGTTTGTTATTTATTCTGAATTATGAAACAAGGGGCATTGGAGCATACAAAAGTGGGCCATAAAACTCAAACTTCCAGGTGGATAAGTACAGTTAGGAATTATAGCCCAGAGATCTCACTGTTGGAGTATTTAAGACAAATTGTTAGCCAGGGGCTTACTCAGCCAACCAGGGCCCACCACCATTTAAAATTATTTTTGCGTGGATTGACCCTTTAAGAAAGCCTATGAATGATGATTGCAAGTCTTGGTGACTAAGGTCTATGAAAATCACCTGCCTGGGGGGTCACAAAAAATGCTGAAACGCCAGCAACACAATAACTCCCTCAAGCGCCAGTCACAGAGCTGAGGAGAGCTGTGGTCCTGCTCTTGTATGGAACTTTCAATGTGGATGGAAACACAGTTGAAAGTTCAAGCTGCTGTTTGGTGGCGTATAGTAAAACCTGCTATGTTAAGTATGGCCGTCGTTCCCGCGTTTATTTCGAAAAAAAAAATTAGTTTGCGTAAGTCGTCCGTGAATCGGGATGGACGTAATTTACGTCCACGTCAAAACAATGACGTCCTTGCGACGTCATTTAGCTATCAACTGCTCTTGTATGGAACTTTCAATGTGGATGGAAACACAGTTGGAGCAATTCCGGAGCTGGATCTAGAAGGCCTTAGTCGCAGCACATTGTTAGTAAATGTTTTCAATTAAACTGAAAAAATGATGTCCACTTGTGAATGTTGTTTTTGGCTCGAGAGGCATTACAGTGCAGTAATAAAAACAGAGATATTACTTCCACCAAAACGTTAAACAGCGAAGGTTCTCATTTCATTAGAAGACAACAAGTCATGTTCTTTGGCTTGTTGTATAAGCTGACTCTACGCCCAGAGCTCACAATAAACTAATCACGCTGCCATAATCACAGGGAGGGGAATTAAAAACGTTGCAGAGTTCATTTTCTGCCCTTTCATGAATTTTTGTTAAATGACAAATTCAGCACAGCTGCCAGATATCATCATCCATAACGTTTTTATGCAAGATGTATTTTCTTCTATTTCCATGACAAGCAGAGCAGGATGGCTGAGAGTTCTCATTTGTTTCACTGTTAGCAGGGTGGAGCTTTGGATCCACCTGGGTGTAATTGATGTCATTGTAAGGCTTGTTAGGACAGTAATTGTTCTTGAACATGTACAATTTGAGAGGGTCAGGAAGAACAAGTATTTGTCTCTGAAATATGCAGTGCGTCCCTACATTATCAATCATCAAAGAATCCATGCACGTGGGAAACACCATAGCTCCATCATAACACCCAGACAATTCAAGCAGCATGCAAAAGTATACATTCTCTTGCTGAAACTTCCTTTGGAAACCCTACTGGGGTCATCAAAAAGACTTACCAGTTCACGTTGCCTTTTCATTTCTAACATTTTATTCTTAAAGGGTATATAAACTCTAATGCTTCGTACACACGGCCCGATTTTCCGAGAAAAAAAGTCAGACAGGCTTTTTTTGTATGAAAGTCTGGCCGCGTGTAGCCTCCATCTGACTTTTTTTTCGGAAGCCCGACTGACCTTAGATAGAGAACCTGTTCTCTTTCTTTCCGTTGGACTTCCGACGGACTTATGGCAGACTTTTGCACGGTCAAAAGTCTAATGCACTGTACACACGATCGGTCCATCCAATGAAAACGGTCTGATGGACCGTTTTCATCAGTTAACCGATGAAGCTGACTGATGGTCAGTCGTGCCTACACACCATCAGTTAAAAAAACGATCGTGTCAGAACGCGGTGATGTAAAACACAACGACGTGCTGAATTAAACGAAGTTCAATGCTTCCAAGCATGCGTCGATTTGATTCTGAGCATGCGTGGATTTTTAACTGATCGTTTTTTTTCTATCGGTTAGGTATCCATCGGTTAAATTTAAAACAAGATTGAATTTTTTTAACCGATGGATTAATAACCGATGGGGCCCACACACGATCGGTTTGGTCTGATGAAAACGGCCCATCAGACCGCTCTCATCGGTTTGACCGTTCGTGTGTACGCGGCATGACCGTGTGTACAAGGCATTACAGTGAACTTCTCTCATTTGATCCAGTTTGGTATGCTAAATATAGAAATAAAAATGATCTGTTGAATAAGTTGAAAAAATTACTTATTGATCCTTGCAGAAATCATGTCGGCTTTCTGTGTGCTCTGCTCTACCTGTGCTGCACTCTTATCAGTTACACTGTTTGCAGCTCACTTTGAGGACTACAGAAACCCTCTCCTATATGTTAAAGAGGTATATTCAAGAGTGACAAAGCTTCTTCTCCATTGTTACAATACTGTAAACTAGTGTTGTCACCCTAGGACAGGAATTGTGTTACTGGCCACATCAGCAAGTGAAAATAAAGCGAATAAATACACCCATCACATCTAATGCCGCGTACACACTGTCGGAATTTCCGATGAAAAAAGTCAGATGGAATTTTTTCATCGAATATTCAGACCGTATGTATGCCCCATCGGACTTTTTCCGTCGGAAATTCCGACGGACTTAGAAAGAGAACATGTTCTCTTTTTTTCCGATGGAAATTCCGTTAGTCTGTATGGAATTCCGACGGAAAAAAAAAACATGCATGCTCGGAAACAATTTGACGCATGCTCGAAAGCATTGAACTTAATTTTTCTAGGCTCGTCATAGTGTTGTACGTTTTTGACGGTCGGAATTTGGTGTGTCCATGTGTATGCAAGACAGCTTGAGCGGAATTCCGTTGGAAAAACTCGTCAGAGTTTATTCCGACGGAAAAACCGATCGTGTGTACGAGGCATATGGCTGTAAGGCCATATGGATGTAAGCTGCAATATATATAAATTTTTGTTGGTAATACTTTGAAAGTGTTCGTCATTGAAAACATTTTAGGTACAGTGTTATAAAAAAGTGTTGTCTTAAGATTTGCGACGACTTCAATACATTGTTGTATAATGCTTCACTATATGAATACATTGTTGGTGAAAATGACCCAATAGAGGCAAAATATGCTACTGCCCCTAAGGCACAATCCCTCCCAAAGAAAGGTTTTCAGTTTTGGGCAGAGCTGAAAGGTCATTCAGGTTGAGTTTATCGCCACATATCTTTCGTGAGTCTTTTTTTTAGGTGGGGCAGAGGAAGATCTCAAGTTTGGGACCTTGGGAAACTCTAACCACCATATGAGTAATTCCACCTTGCCCCACTCCACCTAAAACAGAATGCCATTTCTTATTGAATTCATTGAAGCTCTACGATTCTTTTTTTCCAGTTGAAGTTTAGCAAACTGTTTCGTCATTACCATACAGAACAAACAGAGATGACCTAAAACACATCTCCGCCTCTACCTGCACAATCCACTGTTCTTGAATTCTGTGAGGATTTCATCCTTTCTTACCAAGCTGAACTTTTCTTGACTCAATCGTAATTTATTCTGAAAGCTCCCCCGATGGAATTAACCTTCCCTTCCTGAGAAACCTGTGTCAAGATGATCAGAAATGGGAAACACTTTGATGATAGAACTCAATGTTAAATAATTTATTAGCTACATGGTATCACACTGGTATTCCTTCTCATATATATTCGTCTTAACCCTTTCACTGTCATTTTGACAGCCTGTCATTTATTTGCTATTATTTTCCCACCTCTTCTAAATAGATTGCTAAACGGCTATGATTGGAGGATGATAATTATACAAGTGCAAGACTTTTACTTGATGTTTGAATCTCTTCCCCACAGAGTAGAGGCTATCATCACCATTGGGAGGTCCCAAGTTATACTAAATCAGTGGGCTTAAATTGTGTGCAAGGCCCTATGCGATATAGGAGGAGCCTGTTTGTAGGCCTATTTGAAGGCTAGGTTAGTGCTGTGAGCCCTCCTAAGATCACATACTCTTGGGCGCTGTTCATGTACATGTAAACCCAACCCCTAAAATCTCAGCTTCAACATGTTAATGACATTTCAAAACTTATTTTCAATATTTTTATACCTTTAGCATTTATTAAAATAAAACCTTGTAATCTTGCTATGAAGGACCTTGTTCAGGTACTTCCTGTTATGGAGTGACAACATTCTGTCCCTGCGTCCCAATTATGCTCCTGCATTTTAACCCTTTAAAGCAAACAGGTGGCCATTTTAGCATGCATTGCGAAGACATGGTCCACTGTTGTCATCATCAGGAAACCTGTCCTAAGAAATGTTGTACAACCATCGCTATAGACCAGACATGGGTGCAAAAAGTCTACAGGAGGTAAGCAGTAAAAAAGATGCAACAAAAGATGATAAAAAAAATGTTAAAACAGGCATTGTATTTAAAAAAAAATCATAGTTTACGATACACAATGAGGCCCCGTACACACGTCCAAGGAACTCGACAGGCAAAACTCATCGTTTTGCTCGTCGAGTTCTGTGTGAAGCCGCCAAGGATCTCGGCGAGCCAACTTTCCTCATTGAACAACGAGGAAATCGAGCCAAATAGAGAACGTTCTCTATTTGGCTCGACGAGGAACTCGTCGGCTTCCTCGGCCGAAAGTGTACACACACCGGGTTTCTCAGCAGAATTCAGCTCCGATCGAGTTTCTGGCTGAATTCTGCCGAGAAACTCGGTCGTGTGTACGGGGCCTCAGTGTTGCCAACCGTCAGTATTTTGGCACTTTTCTCTTGCCAGTAAATGCCAGCAAGAGGTAAAGTTTGCCAGTAAAAAATGTCTGTGTTGCTCGGCTCAAAACTGCGCATGTGCAGCTCTAGCCTAGAGCCGGCTGAGACCATCCAAGTGCCTGCTAGTGTTGCTCACGAATATTCGCATTGCGAATATTCGACTCGAATATAGCATATTCGAGAAATCGCGCTATATTTCGAATTTCGCGGTGAATATTCGCAATTCCGAATATTCGCATTTTTTCAATTTGATTTTTAAAACAGATCACATCCTATCGACGTCTAAAAGCATTGCTGGTATGATTAGAGACCCTGGGCCGAGTAGCTAAGCTGAGGCGATCCTTTTATGTTGCCAAATTGAAAAAAAAAACATTGCGAATTTTCGCTAATGCGAATGCGAAAATGATTGCGAATTTTCGATAACTGTGGTAGGAGAACTCTGATTGTCTCTGATGCAAAAGGGGGGGGGCTTTGTGTATGTTTCTGTTATGAATATTTGTATGTTTGATATTATTTTTTTTTGTAAGAAGGAAAAAATTGCGCATACCTTAAAAAAAGGGGAGAATACAGCAGCAACTCAAAAATGTTATACAACATAATTTAATACAAGACAGAAAATGGAGTCGCTCTACAAGAATAAAAAATATGTCTAGTGACAAGACATGTGGGCAAATTATAAAATAAGCAAGCGCAAATAACTTGTGAAATACACAGTGAAACAAATATATAAAGAAATATAGTCCCAATAATAGAAAAATAATCTTTCATAAAAATGTCTTTGATATGTGAAGTGAAAAAAAGTCCAAAGCATGCAGCATGAACGTGTTCAATCTTCAAGGTGTTTGATTGACAAACGGCTGTGACAGATGGATAGAGTAAAGAATCACCACCAATGCAAAACACTTTTTATTTTCTATTGTAAAATATCAAGAATATTCTGAGCCAATCAGAGTGCTCCTTCCGCATTTGCCGAATATTCGCAATTATTTTGTATTGTAAAATATCAAGAATATTCTGAGCCAATCAGAGTGCTCCTTCTGCATTTGCCGAATATTCGCAATTATTTTGTATTGTAAAATATCAAGAATATTCTGAGCCAATCAGAGTGCTCCTTCCGCATTTGCCGAATATTCGCAATTATTTTGTATTGTAAAATATCACGAATATTCTGAGCCAATCAGAGCGCTCCTCCAGCATTTCTCGAAATTGCGCAATAAATATCGCATTCGCATGTTGCGATATTTCGATAAAATATCACGAATATTCTGAGCCAATCAGAGCGCTCCTCCAGCATTTCTCGAAATTGCGCAATAAATATCGCATTCGCATGTTGCGATATTTCGATAAAATATCACGAATATTCTGAGCCAATCAGAGTGCTCCTACCGCAGTTATTAAAAAAATCGCAATTATTTTCGCATTCGCAATAGCGAAAAATCGCAATCATTTAATTTCGATAAAATATCACGAATATTCGAATTTAGCGAATATATCTCGAATATTCGAATATATATTCGAGATATATCGCGAAATCGAATATGGCATATTCTGCTCAACACTAGTGCCTGCTAGTCAATTTCATATGTGCATCACCCATTCTTACGTATTGCCCTCCTGAGTCCTGTCCCTAAGCTACTTACTATATATCGAAAATAATATGCTGTTTGCCTTAATATCTACCTTAAATAACATTGCTATTTGCATATATTACTTATATGTAGCCTAAATTTGCACTTAAAACTGTAATTTTTTAACTTTTGTAACTGCCAGTAAAAACTTGTCTCTGCCAGTAAATTTTGGGTGTTGTGTCAGTAAATTTAAATCTGGTAGGTTGGCAACACTGTACACAATACTTTAGCCAAGTGAATGTCGTTAGTTTTGGGCTTACATCTCCCAGGGAAGAAACGAACTGCCTGACCTTCAAGATGTCTGCATCTGTGACTTTGGGAAAATGGAAAAATTGCTCATTATTACTCACTGAGATTTTCTAGCTTGTTGAAAAGTCTCTGTGTGACCCAGTTGAAACTTTCGTTCTGTAGTGACCTGACAACACTGCGTTTGCAGCTCTGAAATCCTATGCAGTGTTGTCAGTAGGGTGACCACGTGTCCCGGGTTGCATTTTGCAGGTCTGTCCCGGGTACCTTTATTCCAGGACAATACAGTGTCCCGGAATGAAGACTTGAGGAGAAGATATGGACAGCCGCAAGCCAAAGAAACCTTAAAAAGGTGGCCTTTAATGGTAAACGGAAAAAAGGCACTACAAAGCACAGCAAGCAGTGGGGTATATAGCTGACGCGTAAGAAAAAAAAAGCCTGCCACATCACCGTTTTACTCACTGACAGTACTTGTCCTGGCCTGGAATGTCTGCCCGCCCCCTGCTTGTGATTGGAGAAATCAGGAATCCCACCTAGTGTGTCCAATCACTGCTGTGATTCATTACACAAAAAAGATGATTTTTTTTGGGGGGGGGGGGTGTCCCTGAATGGTAGTTTGGAAATGTGGTCATCCTAGTTGTCAGCCCTGCCTATGTTCTCCCCTGCTAGACTACAGAACTTCTCCTTATCTCCATTACATAAAAGGGAAGTCGTTCTGTAGTTCAGCACAGCAGGGGAGACCCTAATAGGGCTGACAATACTGCAAAGAATTTTGGTTTAGAAGAGGCAACTGTTTTTAAAGCGGTAGTAAACTATACTTTGTGGCTTTTACCTACAGGTAAGCTTATAATAAAGCTTACCTGTGGGTAAAATAAATATCTCCAAAACGTCACTGGCGCATGTGTTTTGAAGAAATGTCATACTCACGCTGATCCTTCAGAGCTCTTTGCCATGGCCGTGACCCCCGACCATTCAAATGGCTGGAACCTGTGAACCTAAAAGGGTGCATGATGATATTACCTTGCAGGGAGATCTGATTTTTTATTTATTTTTTAATGACTTTACTACTGCTTTAAAGGGATAAAATATGGAAACATGTGCACGCATTGCAGAGATGTACTGAATATGTTAATATTTTCCCCAGATTAGTAAACTGCAAGTGTCAATCTCTTTACATATTGGTGCTATAAACATGAAGAAACAAATGAGCAACCCCCCTCCCCCCTCCCCAGCTGCAACTACACAATAAAGACATTTCATATGCACATATAATAATATTCGAATAGCACATATTAAGGTGCTAAAATCAGCATTAATTCAAGCTTATTGCAGTGGCTTAGCATGTGCCTCATCACCAGGAGTGTGAGCACATCGTTATACATATATATTGGATGTAACAGAACGGTAGATGTAATTTACATGTGCTGAATGCATTAATCGATGCACGATATACAACCCACCCTGTGAGCGCAATGTGTCAAAGTGGCCAAGATGTGATGTCGCCTTGGCCTGCTGCAGGGGAACGCACAGGATTCCTGGCAATTTGTTGGCACTTTCTCAGTTTGTTGCTTATTTGTATTAACACTTTTCAATTCACTGCACTGCTCAGTAAACAGCTTGTGGCAGTTTGATGTTTGTTAATGAACTGTCAATAAACACATGGGAAAAAGAGAGAGGGGGGGTGGAACGAAATGATCAGGGCTGTGTTCTGTTGTATTGCCTGTATTGCTGTCACTTCTGTTGTAATACTGCGCTGTGATTGGCTAGGATTGCAGTGGGCCAATCGATGTCAGGTTCATGGCTCTTCGAGACAACACAACTATGAAGGTTGGAGACTAGCTTTGTAATTCAGACAATATTTATGTTATCTATCCATTATTATCATCAATTCAATCAATAATCCCAAACCAAAATATTAGGCTGGATCCTCAAATGGACATGTCAGGATAAGGATCTCTATTTTCAAAAAACTGATGGTTATTTCCAATGAGATGGTTAAAAATAAAGATCCTTATCATGTGTTAAAGTAGAACTCCAGCAATGTGACCCCAAACCACCTGCCTCCCCTCCAAAGCCCCCAGAGGGGTTTTTATTCAAAACAAAAAAACGAAAAAAACAGCAGTTTTCTTTACCTCTTCTTATGACATGCCACCCAGTCCTAGAGTACTACATTATGAAGCGCCCCCCTGAGGGCATACAAGGGACAGCCTAATCTCAGAAGAAAAGGGCAGAATGTTGCAAGTGTCATTCTCCCTGACATAGGCGTGCGCACAGGGTGTGCCAGGTGTGCCTGGGCACACCCTAATCCCCCCATGTGCATTAGCATTATCCAGGGACATCACCAGGTGGGTGGTTGGGGATGCCAGTGGCCAGTGTAAATAACCCCATTATTTTAAAAGCTAGGTTCAACAGTAGGAACACGTTACACCGGTATTTAGGGTGTAACGTAATATGCTCCCAATCCACTCCCAATCTCCCACCACCAGAGCCTCCTTTCTGTGATAGCAGGCGGCATTCATTTGTGTTTGAGATTTGGGGTGCACACCCTAATGCAATAGGCTGCGCACACATATGCTCCCTGAATAGGAACACCAGGCACAGCCCTGGAAGCAGAGAGGTAAATAGAGATTGGTAATATTTTTTCATATGGAGGGAGAATCTAAATATACCAAAAAACGTGTTTAAAGGCTAGTTCACACCACAAAAACGTCCTCCAGATCCGTTCTTGATGCGTTTCTACATGCACGTTTTTGGCGCTTTCTTTATGCATTCCGGTGTTTTTTTGATGCGTTTTACCACGTACTAGTACAATTCTGTGCAAGAAAATGCAGCATGTTCTACTGGAACTGCAAGAAGTGCTGTGAACTATGCCATTGAAAAACCATGTAACCTACTTGCTGTGCGTTTCGGATGCAGAAAAATAAAGAACTGGAACGCATGTAGTGTGAACTACCCCGAACATGCTGCATTTTTCCTGCACAGAACTGTACTGGAATGTGGTATATCACATCAAAAACACACTGGACCCCAGTACAGTAAAGAAAAACAGAAGGAGGAAGAAAAAAAAGAAGGCAAAAAAGCATCTGGAACGCATCAAAAAACACATCGGAATGCATAAAAAAAGCAACAAAAACGTGCAGAAATGCATCTGGAACAGATCTGGAGATTTTTTTGTGGTGTAAAAAAGCTTGGTGAATTGAGCTTATACGGTAGCTTTCTTAAACGAAATGTGTAGCTTTTTAAGAAAAAAAATATTTTGTCTTAGTCTTTGTATTATCTTCTGGACTATACAATAACATTTTTTTTTAGATAAGTAATTATGAAATATTTTATAGTAATATTTTGTAAGGTGGATGTCCAGACTTTTTCACAGGCTGACCTTGGCTACTTTGCTGAAAATGCTGCTGTTCACAGAGAATTTAGGGCCAGATTCAGGTAGAAGTGCGGCGGCGTAACGTATCGTAGATACGTTACACCGCCGCAAGTTTTCATCGCAAGTGCCTGATTCACAGAGCACTTGCAATGAAAACCGACTATGTGAGATACGTTACGCCCCGCCGATAGATACTCCAATGTATCTGAATCCGGGCCTATGAGTTCAGACGCCCCATCTTGCTAGACCATACACTATGCCTTGTAAGCTACCGCGCATGCGTCAAAGTCTCATTGAGCATGCGCGGGCTTACCGGGTCCAGGTAAGCATACACACGCTCGGTTTTCTCGGCAGGAAAACACTGCCAAAAATTCCCTACGAGAAAAATAGAGAGCAGGTTCTTTATTTTTCTTGTCGAGATTCCTGGCAGTTTTCCCGACAAGAAACCATACATGCACGGTTTTCTTGGCAAAAAGCTCCCCCAGCAGCTTTCTTGCTGAGAAAACTGTGCGTGTGTATGAGGCTTTAGTGTCAGGAATACTTGTGAAGGGTGATTTATGCTGATAGCTGAGGAACAAAGCAGCATACAAAGGTGATACTTAGTGCTCTTAATTGAGACAAGTACACACTATAGAGGGAATAGCTTTGTTCATATTTCATGTCTGAGGTTTACAACCACTTTAATATGCATACAAGGTGCACAGCCTCAATACTTTCGTTTTCCATCCAGTTATTGCTGTAGGGCACCTGTCTTGTCCTCTCTGTTTGTGATGCAGGCAGTGCCGGGATAAAGTCATCCAGCGCCCAGGGCAAAGATGCCAAACTGCGCCCCCCCCCCCCATTCCCTTAGGGTTAAGGTCAGGGTGCTTCCCATCCATGCAAGAAACTATTGCATCAGGGGCAGCCGTCCCTCCTGCCCAACCCTTGCGACGACCCTGGATGCAGGAACGATGTTCTCAAACACCCTGCTGTCTCTTCCATACAGAAAAATCAATGTTTAAAATATGGAAGTACCAAGTGTTTCTCAGAGCCATCAATCATATTCTTCCCTGCTCCGAAAGTTTGAATGTCATGGTGATACAAGAACAGAGAGAAGTTACACAGTACAGACTTCAGAAGGGACAATCCTGGAGACCCTGTGAGATGCTGCCTACATTCTAGTCAATTAAAGAGAATTCAGATGAATGTAAATTTCAATTTCAATTTGATCACACAAGAGTATTTGTAGCTCCATCGTTTTACTTGTTACATGGAATTGCTCATACATACATATAAAAAGAAAGAAAACACCAATGCTATAGCTTCTATTTAAAGCCTAATAGGGCCAAAAAGAAGAAGGACAACACGGCATGTGGCCCAGAAAACACGACATTGACACACAGTTTACTTCTTGACACATCACAAAGAAACACTGGCCGAGTTGTTTACAGGAGAGAGTGGCAACACTCATTAACAGGCACTTGTAAAGCGGTTTCAAAGGCACTTGTTAACAATCTCCAACAAAAGACAAGCACTCAATTCTCAGGACACAGAGTCACACAGGGCCCTGCTGAGAGGCCGCTACTGAATATCCATCTCCTTAAGATCCTAAAGACGTGTATGCCAGTCCGTGTGTGTGTATGTGTGTGTGCGTTTGTGTGTGTGTGCGTGTGTGTGGGATCGCCTGGAGAGGCACAAATAATGACTGCCTTTGGCACGGGTAATTGCTTCCACTATCTTAAGACTGCGTCTTTTTTCATCTAGAGGCCCTTGTGCTTTGCTGAAGTGGTTAATGAGCCACCAAGCGCTGAAGAGGCAATAATATCTTGTATTTATAAAGCAATTCACTTCAATTATCCTACAGGCTCCTTTATGCAGCCTCTTCTGGGGTGGAAATGCATTTGAAGAAGGCTGGTGGAGGGAAGGTTCAGAGGACACGAGGAGCTCTGGATTCTGGGTCTCTTTGCTGACCTTGTGCTCCGCTGAATTAGTGACAGTTCAAGACCACTGTCAGGACTTCAGCACTTCTGTCTAGCCTTGTTCTGCTTACAGTACCATTCATTAAAAACTCACATAGGTTTATTTAATATATAGTGCAAGCAGAAGTGTAACCTGTAAAGACCAATAAGAATTTGCTTTGGATGGATTTTGATTGGTTGCTATGGTCGCTACACCTTGCATTATGCTGCTAACCCTGTTTTATAAAATAAGATCAATTGATACTTTAATGCTGACCTGGGTAATTTATTACTAACTCAATACATTTAATGGGCCAGATTCTCAAACAGATACAACGGTGTATCTCCTGATACACCGTCGTATCTCTGAGTTAGGCCGGTCGTATCTATGCGACTGATTCATAGAATCAGTTACGCATAGATATGCCTAAGATCCAACAGGTGTAACTGTGTTACACCTGTCGGATCTTAGGCTGCAATTCCCGGCCGGCCGCTAGGTGGCGTTTCGCTTTATTTACGTGACAATTATGCAAATGAGGAGATACGCCGATTCCGAAACGAACGACCGCCCAGCGTTTTTTTTTTACGTCGTTTGCGTTCGGCTTTTTTCGGCGTATAGTTATCCCTGCTTCTATGAGGCGCAGCCAATGTTAAGTATGGCCGTTGTTCCTGCGTCAAATTTTGACATTTTTTACGTCGTTTGCCTACGTCGATTCTCAAATGCGCTGGACGCAAGTTACGCTCACGCCGAAACCAATGCCGTCCTAGCGACGTCATTGGGAGCAATGCACTCCTGGAAAATTCGCGGACGGCGCATGCGCATTTAAATCGGCGCGGGGAGGCGCCTGATTTAAATACTACACTCCCCCTAGCCGCGGAATTTGAATTCCGCCGGGGGATTTACGATCCGCCGCCGCAAGTTTGGAGGTAAGTGTTTTGTGAATTACCCACTTGCCTCTAAAACTTGCGGCGGCGGATCTTAAATCAGATAGATTACGCGGATCTAAAGATCCGCTGATCTATCTGAATCTGGCCCAATGTGTTTAATATATTGTATTAAGTATTTAAAGTAGAATATAATAATTTACTAGCTAACATTATACTATGCTGCAATACTGTTTTGTTTCATACTATACTATATAAATAGTAATATACGTACCAATATTTAACATACTTTATAGCACATACAGTTTATACTATATATACTTTACTATTGTCTTTAACACCAAATTATATAACATTATATTAAATTCAACTGTATCACTGTGTGTCATTTTATTGCAATATTTTAATATTATATTTTTTACTATCTTACATTATAATTCTCTACTTTATTTTAACTTTTTTTTATTTTATATTAGTCCTTCTGAACCTTTTTAAGATAGAGGAACTCTGACTCAGGGAACAATGCCAATGACTATTATATTT
The DNA here is from genome assembly GCF_905171775.1 of Rana temporaria. Lineage (NCBI taxonomy): Eukaryota > Metazoa > Chordata > Amphibia > Anura > Ranidae > Rana > Rana temporaria. Next base: position 336,566,983 of record NC_053491.1, read on the forward strand.
GCAGCTTACAAGACTTTAGCAAGGGGTTGTAAAGGTTTGTTTTTTTATTTTCTAAATAGGTTCCTTTAAGCTAGTGCATTGTTGGTTCACTTACCTTTTCCTTCAATTTCCTGTCTAAATTTTTTCTTTGTTTTCTTTGTCCGAATTTCTCAGTTCCTGTTCCTCCTCAGTAAGCTGTTTAGCAAGCTGTTCTGGCTGACTAACCACCGCTCAGATGATGGGGGCAAGTTTACTAAGGAAGTGAGATACAGGAAACAGGAAGTGAGAAATTCAGACAAAGAAAAAAAACATTTAGGAGGGAAATCGAAGGGAAAGGTAAGTGAACCAACAATGCACTAGCTTAAAGGAACCTATTTAGAAAATAAAAAAAATGAACCTTTACAACCCCTTTAAACACTTAAGCCTCGTACACACGGACGGTTTTCTCGACGGGAAAACTGCGAGGAGAGCTTTTGGTCGGGAATCCCGGGCTCGTCGCATTTTTTCAGACGGGAAAACTGCCCAAATACCAGCAGAATTTTGCCCGTCGTTTTTTGGCAGTTTTCCTATGGGAAAAACTGCGATGGAGCATTGACACGGCCGGGATTCCCGACCAAAGCTTCATCGCAGTTTTCCTGTTGGGAAAACAGACCGTGTGTAGGGGGAAAGACTGACCGAGCAGGTTCTCGGCTTTCCCCTCAGGAGTTCCGACAGGAACTTTTCCCGTCGGAAATCCCGCACGTGTGTACGGGGCATAAGTTGTAGATGTAAGAAAAACTAAAATATATAAAAATGTGCTGTACTTAGCATATTTTACACTCATACCTGCTCTATACAACATTATTTTATTTTATATTATATTATAAATATTTTATAATTATGCTGAAATGAAACAAATAATAATGGCAACAAAAGAAATGCAAACTAGTAGTGCTCCTTAACCACTTGCCTACTGGGCACTTTCACCTTTTATTGCCCAGGCCAATTTTCAGCTTTTAATGCTGTCGCACTGACAGTCATGCAACACTGTACCCAAACAAGATTTTTATAACTTTTTTATGGCAGATTGAGCTTTCTTTTGGTGGTAGTTAATCACCAATGGGGTCTTTACTATTTGCTAAATTAATGAAAAAAGAAAGAACATTTCGTTTCTGTTATAAAATGTTGTAAGCTGCTGAGACTGCACTGATGGGCACTGATAGACTGCGCTGACAGGCTGCACTGATGGGCACTGATGAGGCGGCACTGATGGGCACTAATGAGGCTACACTGATATGCAGCACTGATAGGCGGCAATGATGGGCCCTGATAGGCACTGACAGGCGGGACTGATTGCCACTGATAGGCAGCACTGATATGCACTGATTGGCAGCAATGGTGGGCACTGATTGACAGCACTGGTGGGCATTGTTGGGGCTGGACTGATCATCAGTGCCTTGATTATCCGCGTGGATGTCCCCTGTGTTGATTGATGCTTATCGACTCTCCTCTCCTCAGGCGCTGTCTATTTAGGTTTTTTGAATTTAGCATTAAGATTTGTAGACTTCAGAAGCACATACAATGCCAGTGGTTTTTTTTTGGGAGTGTGGTGGGACTCTCCTGCTACCATAAGCAACCATGGTTCCAACATCACATCAAACGTTTGGGCCAAAGCGCTGCACTACCTTGCCTGGAAGCTGCTGATATGCTCGTCAGCTCAGTTTGCTTTTTCACACCCCATCACTTGTGGGGCGCTTGACAAAAATCAGAACCGCCTGCCAAGTGGCTGATAATTGCCTTGGTGTGAACAAAGCTTTGGTAAGTCAACCCCAGTGGGTTGTTCTGACATGTTGTCAAGACGTGAGGCTGTTACAAAAGCTTTTTCTGCATGAATTTCTACAGCCTATGTTGGCACTATATAAAAGATGGTTTGGAGGCAGCAGAGAGGTGTACAATGCCAGAGGGATAAGAAAAACATGAATGGCCCCTTTTCTTTTAGAAAATGACATATGGAGGTAGAATTGCATTTGAGCCACCGGCTGGGACTAGCAAGAGATGACAAAGGGAGTCTTCTCCATTTTGCAATCTGTTTATACGATTCCTATTAATGGTTCTCAGTATGTTGTGTGTGTGTGTGTGTGTGTGTGTGTGTGTGTGTGTGTGTGTGTTTCTTGAACAAGGGAGTCTGGGCTCCTTCAGCTCATGTATATTTGATACCAGTCTCCTGCTTAATCTGATAAAGTGCTCTTTGCCTGTGGTGTCTTACAATAAGCCGACTGCATTAGTGCCGGGAAAAATCAATATCGATTTATAATTTACCATCGCAAAAACCTATCACTTTTTATGACCCTGCATCCAGACTCATTAATATTACATTAAATGCTGCCTCTACCCACAGTGCAACTGGGCATCTGGAGAACAATAAAACAAGAGGATTTCATGTCCCAGGTGTGGTGAAACCTCTGTATTAGGAGAGGGTCTCACTCCTTAAATGAAAGCGGGCAGACAAGACACGAATGACTGCACTCTGGTCTGGTGTCTGCTCTACAGTTCCTCCCGCGGTTAAAGAAGTACTTTAAACCATTTTATTTTTACTTAAAGTGACTTCACTGTGTCTGCTTTTTTTTTGTTGTTGTTTGTTATGGATACTCCATGAGAAAAAAAAAAGTCTGCTTAAGGCCCCTTTCACACTACTGCGACTTCAAAGTCGGGCGATTTTAGCGCAATTACGTGGCCGTGATTTGCGGCCCCGATTTTGCCGTGATTTCAGGGAATGCCTGTGTAAGTGCCATTAAAATCGGACCAAAGTAGTGCAGGGACTACCGGTACTTTGAAGACAGAACGACTTAAAGTTGTGCCAATATGAATGGTTGTCATTGGAAATAATGGGAAACAACTTTTCATGCTACTTTGCCATCACAAATCTTGGGACAAGTCATATAAGTGTGAAAGGGGCCTAAAGGTAAAATTTAGCGTATGGCTAAAATACATTACTATGTTCATCACCCACCCTCAATGCACATCTAATAGAGTTTTCTCAATAAAAGGTATAGCTTTGTAAATATACCTGTCTTTAGACCCAGTGACATCATCTCTTGCCAGGCCTTTGCCTGTTTGGTGGTAGGAACTGTGATCTTCCTCTCCAAGCAGTAATCACAACACCAGTGTAGCAACATATCTATGTTAGGATATGGCTAGGAGTCACAAGAAATGGGTGTTCCTGGATGGACTATTTCTGCATACATTGGGCCAGATCCTCAAAAGGGATACGCCGGCGTATCTACTGATACACCGTCGTATCCCTGTTTCTATCTTTGGAACTGATCCACAGAATCAGTTTCCCAAAGATAGGCAGAAGATCCGGCATGTGTAAGGGACTTACACTGCCGGATCTTAGGATGCAGTACGGCATCCGCCGCTGGGGGCATTTCGAGTCGAAATGCCGCTTCGCGTATGCAAGTGATCACTTACGGAGATCCACGAAGCGGTTTAGCTACGTGAAATCTCCGTAAATACTTATGTTGCAATCGTAAAATTAGGGCTGCGTTTACAAAGTGTAAACTGTTTACACCTTGTAAAAGTAAACCCTTCTTTGCAGCGACGCTGATTTTTTTATTTTTATTTTTTCCCGCCGTATCTTTTTTTTTCCCCGATGCAAATTTTTTTACCCGGCGCGATTCACAAAACACGTTGTAACGTAATTTCGCGCTATGCCCGTTGGGAAAATGACGTCACGAGCATGCGCAGTACGTCCGGCGTGGGAGCGCGCCTAATTTAAATGGGACTCGCCCCATTTGAATTGGGAACGCCTTGCGCCGGCCGGATTTAAGTTACACAGCCGAAAATTTCTAGGTAAGTGCTTTGTGGATCGGGCACTTAGGTAGAAATTTTGCGGCAGTGTAACTTAAATCAGAATAGTTAAGTTACGGCGCCTCTTTGTGGATCTGGCCCATTCTGTCTAAGCTAACACCAATGAATTAGTTCACAAGGGACCACATCCACAAGGGTGCGTAGTAAATAAATAATTTAGCCCCTTCACTAACTATGAACCTCTCCCTCAGTAACCACGTCCACTGTTGTTAAAGTGGGAATATTATTATTATACAGGATTTATATACAGTAAAACCTTGGTTTGAGAGCGTTTTGCAAGACAAGCAAAATGTTTTAATACATTTTGCCTTGCTATACAAGCGATGTCTTGATATAAGAGTAGCGTCATGTCACAACTGAGTATAAAAAAGAAGAGAGGAGCCTCTAAGTGTAGCAATATGGTTACATGTAATGAAGGTACAACATTTAGCAACTTATTGCTACATTTAGAGGTGCCTCTCTTCTCTTTTATACCCTGTAAAAAAATGCTGTGATATAAAAGTGCTTTGGATTACAAGCATGTTTCTGGAAGGAATTATGCTCGGGTCAGAATTGTAAATGGCTTTGTATATTAGTGTTTTGATTTTTTTTTACATTGGGCAATGGAGGAATTGGCAGAGAGGGGTGGTGGACACTAAACAGTTAGTAAGGTGGATGAGTCTGGAGTACAATCACTTGATTTTTACCTATAGGTAAGTCTGTAAAAAGGCTTACCTATAGGTACAGTAAACATCTCTTAAATGTGCACCGTTTAGGAGTTATTTACCTTAGAAGCAGCCGGTGACATCACCAGCGCATGTGCACTGGGCTCTGAATGGACCATACCGGCCAGGCACTCTTGTGACAGAAAACCAGGAGCCGCGCATGACGGCTCACACGGCCAGGCGCTCTTTTGACAGATGACTGGGAGTGGGAGCCATGGTCAGGAGGTGGGGCGCACACACGCAACATCACTGGTTGCTGGGAAATCCGCAGTCCCAGCACGCCCATGGACTGCTACTACACTGGCGGCCTGGCGGTATGGGCAAGAGCGTTGCTTGGTCCGTGCACTGACCGCGGCCTGCCATTTAATGACTGCGGTTTTAGAAGGACACTTCACTGCACCCCCACACCCCCAATAAATTGTACCACCCAGGGCATCCCCCCTTTTGCCCCCCCCCCTTTATACTGGCTCTGCCTGTGACACAGCACAGCCAGATAGATGACACCATTTTCTCTGTTATAGTAAGCAATATGGTGGTGTCCACTCTCTACCCCAGGCTACTGGGTAAACAGTGAAAGAATAGCAGCAGCTAATAAACTAATCTCCTTGCTCACACCTACTATCAGCATGTTCCTTGACAACACATATGCATGCAGCATACCTGATTGGCTCCCAGTCCTGCCTCTCTCCCTCTCCCTCTCGTTCTCCCTCTCCTTCTCCTTCTCCCTCTCCTTCTCCTTCTCCCTCTCCTTCTCCCTATCATTCTCCCTCTCCCTCTCCTTATTCTCCCTTTCCTTCTCTTTCTCCCTCCTTCTACTTCTCCCTCTCCTTCTCCCTCTCCCTCTCCTTCTCCCTCTCCTTCTCCTTCTTCCTCTCCTTCTCTTTCTCCCTTGCCTTCTTCTTCTCCTTCTGCCTCTCCCTCTCCTTATCTCTCTCCTTCTCCCTCTCCATCTCCTTCTTCTCCCTCTTCTTCTCTTTCTCACTCTCCTTCTTCTCCCTCTCCTTCTCTTTCTCCCTCTCCCTTTCCTTCTTCTTCTCCCTCTCCTTCTCCCTCTCCCTCTCCTTCTCCCTCTCCTTCTCCCTCTACCTGTCTGATTCCTGGTACACAGGAAATTGCAAGGCTAATATCAAGTCAAATTCAAGTACAGCACTTACATTAATTCATTAGTTGTATTTGTGAGTTATTAATGAATATATAGGTGCATTTAATGTTCTGATCTATAGCTGCTTTAAAGAAGATAGTTGAAGAAGTATAGTTTATAGTAGTAATAATATATACATTATATACAGTAAAAATAAATATATATGTGTAGTATAGTATAGTATGTAATGTCTTGCTTGTTAGAAATGTAGGATTAAAGCACGCCATCACACTGCTATGCACACATACATATACACCACTTTAATCTGATGGTTTTAAACTCTTTCCAGAAAAAAAATGTAGTATGAAAATAATAGCAATATTTATCTTGGCACGTCGACAAGACATTTTATGTGTATTATTATTATTTTTCACTCTGTACCTCCTCGTAATAGTTTCCAGGAAATGTTTCTCCAAATGTGTAGAAGCCGAGGAGTGCAATAGAGAGGAGAGAGGGCGTTGCATGATGGGAGAGAGCCATGAGTCCAAAACAGAGATGATATATTAAGTTTAAACTTTACAAGATCATTAATTCAAACATGTTGGCCCTGAGCAAGGAGCACCCCTGGTCTGCCAGACCCATATGGATTCTATACCAAATACATAGTAGTATAGATTATGCTAGGCAAAATCTTCAAGGCTGTTTAATAAGGCCAAGTGATGATGTGTAAAAAGCACAGCAATAATTTTGAAAGTTTAGAGCCGTATAAATTTTTATTACAAGACCAGTCCTGCAACACAGCACAGTGAGGAGGTCAACTCTCGGTTAACCCAACCACCAGGGTCAGATAGCAGGCTAACCCTTAAATAATATGTTGGCTATACGCATAATAGTACGTTGATAATATGATAATTTTGATAAAAAAAGATTGTATCTTTCAAATATGTATTTTTTTGGTTTGTTAGCAATCATCAAAAACCATCTGGCGAAAAATTTAATTTGACCAAGTTGATCAATTTTTTGTGTCAATTAATTGTTTTCAAAATAAAATAAATTGAACACAATCCCATCAACGATTGATCGCTCATTTATCTTTATGTGTTGGTTGGACTGGGGGATCAGGAAGGAATTATTTTTTTGGCGATGGAGCAAATTGGATCATGCTTTATTGAGTTTTTTTTTGCTGTTCTCTGGATCAACTGTGGGTATAGTATTGTGTGTGTGTGTGTGTTATATATATATATA